>NC_083569.1:101968646-102153646 GCF_027579695.1 Neoarius graeffei
GAAAGGGTGGGACTAAGTCAGGCATCACCAAATGGCGGACCTCGGTCCGGATCCGGACCCAGTGATGGTTCTGTCTGGACCCGTGACCAATGGTAAATTCACGAGATTAAGTAATTTTCATGAAGCATTATTTTGGACGGTCGTGGCTATTGACAGCAGGCGCTGCTACTCCAGTTAATACGACAATAGCTTCACTCAGTTGAGCCAATAAAATCGTTAGTTTACCCAGCGCGCCACAGCACAGCAACAAGCAGAGAGGAAGAGAGTTAAGTTCAGAGACAACCAACCGAGACAACATGGCTTGCTCCAAAAGCCGGCGGAAAGTAGACAAGGAAAATCGTTGTTTTAAAGATGAATGGACGGAGAAATATATGTTCATTCTTCCGGCGAGCAGTTCCAAACCAGTGTGCCTCATATGCTCTGAAAACCTGGCATTAATTAAAAGCGGCAACGTGAAGCGCCACTATGAAACGAAGCACAGCTCTTTTGAGCAAAGTTATCCCCTGAAGTCCGAGCTGAGGGCACGCAAAATAACCCAACTGCAAGCACAGTATGACAGGTCTACCCGACTCATCACACATACACTTACAGCCCAGCAACGTGCAAACGAATGTTCCTTAAAAGTAGCGTGGATTTTGGGGCAACATACTGTAAACACATTGGAGTGTGTTCCCTGGTCTAATCAAAGGAGCACTGCACACCTTGACTATGTTTGGATCGACTTACAGCTGTGAGTCAGCTTTTTCCACTATGAACATTGTCAAAACCAAGCACCGTTCTAGGCTCAACAATGAACACCTACATATCTGCATGAGAATGGCACTCCAACCAAGATTTAAATTACTGGCAGGTCAGCCACATGCCCGTTTTTCTCATTAAGAAGAGTAAAAGAAGAATTAAAAGAGAAAAGTTCAAAGAAAAATGTTCTGTTTGCATTTCCCCCCCAAAAAGCCACTTGTTTTCTGAAGATATGGACTTTTTTTTCTTGAAAAGTAGGCCCTCATTTTTTTAGGCTGGGACCTCCTTATTTTAAGAACAAAGAAGAGAAAATGTGAAGTCAACGCTCTGTTTGCACTTTTTAGTGAATGTTTTCTGAGTTGACTTTTTTACTTGAAGTGTAGTCAATTCTTCAGGTTGGGACCTCTTTAATTTAAGAGAAAAAGGAGTTATTCCACTCTGTTTGCACTTTTTTATTTATTTTATTCTGAGGTTTCTGTTTTCTTTAAAGGGGTATAAAATATAATATATACGGTTGCTGATGTGACAAAGTAACGTATTCTTAAGTCTCATCTCATTATCTCTAGCCGCTTTATCCTTCTACAGGGTCGCAGGCAAGCTGGAGCCTATCCCAGCTGACTACGGGCGAAAGGCGGGGTACACCCTGGACAAGTCGCCAGGTCATCACAGGGCTGACACATAGACACAGACAACCATTCACACTCACATTCACACCTACGGTCAATTTAGAGTCACCAGTTAACCTAACCTGCATGTCTTTGGACTGTGGGGGAAACCGGAGCACCCGGAGGAAACCCACGCGGACACGGGGAGAACATGCAAACTCCACACAGAAAGGCCCTCATCAGCCCCGGGGCTCGAACCCAGGACCTTCTTGCTGTGAGGCGACAGCGCTAACCACTACGCCACCGTGCCGCCCCGTATTCTTAAGTATTCTATCAAATTTATATACTAGAAAACAACGAAATATCTTGGTAATTGTAAATATAATACTTTATACGCTAAACCGCACAAGAGTCGCCATTTTTAAAAGACCGTGACGTCAGCGCTACCCACTGCACTAGCGGAACTCTCCGAAATAGAGGAGATAAGCGTGTAATCATGGCGTCGGGCGCATCAAGTGAAAGCGACAGCTCTGTCGAATCATACGAAGAGATCCCGCAAGACACACTGCAAGCAGGCTATGGCTTAGAAGGGTACCAGTTTGAACCTAGGAGAGATACTCTCGACTCCGGTGATGAAATGAGAAGAAAGCTCGGATGACGGCGAGGATGAGACTGATGCTGACCATGGGCGTGGCGAGCGTGGGGCAGAGCGTCTGCGTGCAGGTGACACGGCGTGGTGCTCGTGCGGAAAATGTAACGTGGAGTTGCTCACGAGTCCAGCAGAATTTATTTGCCGCAATGAGATAGGCTCCACCCGTGGACTTGCGAAATCGTCGCAAGAGGCAGAAACAGGTATTTCACACGTGCTATTCCCAACCTCAATGAGCCAACACAACTGGGCACATACATACGTCATGAGTGTTACGCAGGGAAAATGAACGTGCATTCTGATTGGATAAAATTAATATCATGGCGGGCTGTTCAAACTGCGGAAATAGTTTGCTCGAGCTACTTTCAAAACACTATAACTTTCCAACCTTAGAACAAAAAACTTTTGTAAGTCTTGAATAAGGTTCATCAATGTGTGTTTTATTGTTATATTTACTCTATATATTGCCCTCTGTTCCCCTTTAATCTGAAATAAAGGCCTTGAATTTATTTTCCTGGGACTACTTTTCATCTCATCTCATCTCATTATCTCTAGCCGGTTTATCCTTCTACAGGGTCGCAGGCAAGCTGGAGCCTATCCCAGCTGACTACGGGCGAAAGGCGGGGTACACCCTGGACAAGTCGCCAGGTCATCACAGGGCTGACACATAGACACAGACAACCATTCACACTCACATTCACACCTACGCTCAATTTAGAGTCACCAGTTAACCTAACCTGCATGTCTTTGGACTGTGGGAGAAACCGGAGCACCCGGAGGAAACCCACGCAGACACGGGGAGAACATGCAAACTCCACACAGAAAGGCCCTCGCCGGCCACGGGGCTCGAACCCGGACCTTCTTGCTGTGAGGCGACAGTGCTAACCACTACACCACCGTGCCGCCCCGGGACTACTTTTATTTATGGTAAAAGAGATAGCTGTGCACTCAGTTCATTTCCTGCATTGGAAATGAACAATAAATACTGTTGAACCCCTATGAAAATGTGGACATAGGAGAAGGCTATAAGACACAAGCTGGACTTCAGTTCGGACCTTCTACTTGGACAGAATTTAATAACTGGACCTCAGTGACTTTTAATTGAATACCCCTGGACTAAGTGGACAACTAAAGATGGATAACACTTCACCCGTGTTTGTGCTTACTATCAACTACAGGTGTGTTCTTATTTTAAAATCGTATTTAAAGGTATTACAGAAAACGAAGTTGAGGGACAACTGGGACACGTGGACAAAGCAGTCCAGAAAGTGCGTAGTGGATCAAGTGTTACAGTAAGGATTGAGACGCAACCTCTTCTGGTGCTCTCTATTGCCCCCTATCTGTAGGGGTACATGTCTCCAAATGTTTATTTAAAAAATAAATAAAAGAATGTAGTCACACAATATATACACACAATATATACTGTATACACACCACTAGTATTTTTCATCCGAGCTCCATCCGGGACATGGAGAACCAAAACCGTGACATAAATCTCTATATGTCACTTGTGAGGAAATCGATGAATTGTTTGGATAAATTTGGGGACTTTTTGTTTGTGAATGTGTCGATATAATACAAAGAAAATCACACGTTGGCTTGAAGATATGAAGTTTATGTTCTCGTGCTGAAAAACTCGCATTTTTCATACAAAATACATCATGGATCTGAGTGACATATTTAAATAATGTTGGCTGGTGTTAAGTGCTATATCTGATATACCGCGAAAAAAGGTCAGCCAATATTATTATTATTATTACTACACATACACATTTGATGGAACAAATCTGGCTGTCATGTTTGTTTACAAATTGTCACAGTCGCTCGCTAGTGCGGAAGTTTTATGTGTAATACGTATCTTATGGCATTTTCAATTTACTGCAGGCACCGCCAGCGAACAAAATGCTTCTGCATATGTGCAGCAGAAAACTCTCTCATTGGATATTCGCATCAGCTCTGACGTGCGACATCATGTCATGACAACCATGCAATATTGTAAACCATATTTAACGCTGGGCGGCACGGTGGTGTAGTGGTTAGCGCTGTCGCCTCACAGCAAGAAGGTCCGGGTTCGAGCCCCGTGGCCGGTGAGGGCCTTTCTGTGCGGAGTTTGCATGTTCTCCCCGTGTCCGCGTGGGTTTCCTCTGGGTGCTCCGGTTTCCCCCACAGTCCAAAGACATGCAGGTTAGGTTAACTGGTGACTCTAAATTGACCGTAGGTGTGAATGTGAGTGTGAATGGTTGTCTGTGTCTATGTGTCAGCCCTGTGATGATCTGGCGACTTGTCCAGGGTGTACCCCGCCTTTCGCCCGTAGTCAGCTGGGATAGGCTCCAGCTTGCCTGCGACCCTGTAGTGCATGGCCTCACGATCCTTCTGGCTTTTAAGCAGGAGGTGTCAGAAAAGTTACCACAGGGATAACTGGCTTGTGGCGGCCAAGCGTTCATAGCGACGTCGCTTTTTGATCCTTCGATGTCGGCTCTTCCTATCATTGTGAAGCAGAATTCACCAAGCGTTGGATAGTTCACCCACTAACAGGGAACGTGAGCTGGGTTTAGACCGTCGTGAGACAGGTTAGTTTTACCATACTGATGATGTGTTGTTGCAATAGTAATTTGTGTAAAGTGGCTAGAGATAATGAGATGAGATGAGATGAGATATTTAACGCTCATTCTCCATTGGGCAGAGTGACGTAATACACGTAGGATAAGCGATATGCTAACAATATTGCATGCTATTGAACCAAATGAATGAAACCCGCTAGAAGGGAATAGAACACGTTTTTATTCCATTGAAAAAGTGTCCTGTATGTATAATAATTCCCGATATTTCACTCCGATGACGTCACTCCCAGTGTTTTCCCGCTGACTAGATGGCGAACCGGTTCAAAATTAAAATTCTTTTGATTAACTTGCATATATTTTTTTTTTTGTGGATGTGTCCATATAATATAAAGAACATTACACGGTGGTGTGAAGATGTGAAGTTTATCTTCTCGTGTTGAAAAATATATCACTGGAAGATAAAATTCATATCTTTGCACCAAGTATATCTCAAAATTTTTTTGATTGTTTGCTTGAGTGATGCAGATATCTCAAAAGACTATAATATGCAAATTAGTGAGTAAAAATGAAAATATTTTATGGTCCCTGAACATTTAGTCCAATGAGTGTGTTAATAAATGTGACACATTAGACCCTTACCAGTTTGTTGAAATGCATTACCAGGCATATTACCATTGCAATGTGTAGCAGTATAATCATAATGTGCTATTATGCAGCACGCGCACACAGACGCACACAAACACACTTTGTAGTTTTCAACGTGAAGATAAGCTCCTATAGACCATCGTTTTCTCAGACTGCAAAATTATGCGAGGTCTTAAATGATATAAATGAACATCTACCCATCTGCGTGTGTGTGTGTGTGTGTGTGGGGGGGGGGGGGGGGGGGGTGTTAATTGAAATGCCATAGACCCATGAGCTCTGTGAGACTTTCCTGAGAGTAATGCTTGAAGATGCAGTTTCTAACTGTGAAATTGTGGCAGTAAATTCGCAGATACGGCCGTGTCGATGCGTGCTCCATTTTCAGCTGGCGAGGAATATGCCTCATTTTTACTGCCTTAAGTCGCACTGAAATGGGCAGCGTAAAACACACACATAACAAATGTACGTGTCAAACAGAGAGCCTGCCAACCCGCCCTCCCGGTAAAAAATAATCTTTCACTGTATACGGTATAAACAGAGCAAGCGTCTCGTTCCACCATCTCCATGTAGGCAAACATGACTCGTTCGATAAAATGCAGAAATCGTGGAAAACGTCTCTCATTTATCCTGGCTCTCTTTTGTGACATCAAAGTCCATATGCCATCGTTACAGAATAGGTATATTAGAAAATAATCTGTACAGTAACTGTACATTTTATTACAAAACAGAATCCTAACTTCCACGAACAATAACAAAGCAATTTATCCAATTATAAAAATCAGATGTTTATAAAGCACTGAGGGGGTGGGGCTAAGTCGACAACTACAAATAACTAAATAGGTAGGGTTGTGTGGACATTTGCAGAAAGATAAGAATGCAGGGCTAAAAGGACGGAGTCAAAACGTAAAGGGGTGTGGCTAAAAAGAGGGTTCTAGCAAGCAAAAGGGGGTGGGGCTAAGTGGATGACCACAGAGAACTAAATAAGTGTGGCTTTGTAGATGTTTATTGAGATGTGGTGGTGTGGGGTTCCAGGGAGCCGAGGGGTGGAGCTAAGTGGATGGGTGTTGAGAGTTGTTGGGCTTGGGTAAGTGGATGACTGCAAAGAAGTGAAGGGGATGGGCTAAGTGGAGTGTGCAGTGGGTATGAAGAGGTGGTGGATGTGGCTAAATGGAGAGAGCTGATGGCGAACTGGATGCTGCAGTGGTGCTTGGTGGGCATGGCTAAGTGGGCAGCTGTAGAAGGCTGGTGATTGAGAAGGCAGAGAACCAAAGGTGCAGGGGTAATGTAAAGAAAGGAAGCACCAGTAGATGCTAACTGTCCAACCTACATGAAGTTTGCTACAAATTCTCGTAGGCATCCTTCTATCTTGCAAGATAATGATAGTGCCATGGCAGTAGTCAGTCCTGCTAAGAGCGGCGTCTGGAGTAACTCAGCAGTCCAATCCTTGTGTGACAGTCTTATCCACACAAGTTGCAGGTGAACTTGGAGTGCAGACCGGAGACCTGAGTTTGCTGTCTCTTGTTCCTGCGTTGCCTTCTTTCCTCTGACTGTTGGTTACATTGCAGGCATTTAGCAGACACTTTTATCCAGAGTGACATACAACATACCCAGAGCAGCCTGGGGAGCAGTTGCGGGTTAGGTGCCTTGCTGAAGGGCACTTCAGCCATTTCTGCTAGTCTAGGGAATCAAACCGGTAACCCTTTGGTCCCAAATCTGCTTCTTTGACTATTAGGCCATGGTTAAGCTTCTTTCCTCTGACTGTTAGTTAAGCCCTACTGGGTGGTGTCTTGTGGCCAGCTCTCGATATATGATGTCCTTTGGAATGTGGCCATCCTGTATATGGTACATGTGCCCCAGCCAACGTAGACGGCGCTGGCAAAGAAGGACATGCATGCTCTTGGAACCGGCTTGCTCCAGCACAGTGATGCTGGTGACTTTATCTCGCCATGTAATGCCAAGGATCCATCGTAGGCAACAAAAGTGAAAGCTTTCCAGGCAGTTCTCCTGTCTGGCATAAGTAGTACATGCTTCACTGTCGTAAAGCAGGGTACTTAAAACTAGAGATGTGATGGTGTAGGGTTCTACACCATCTATACTTTACAAATTTTATACTCCTATTTTTCCAACAGTAAACTGTAAAGTAAAAAAGAAGCTTTTGTGCGTTTAACCAAGCCATGTAACTCTGACTTCTTCTTCTTTTTTGTCTGTTCCCGTTAGGGGTTGCCACAGCGGATAATGTCCATCCATCTCCTCCTGTCCTCTGTATCTTTTTCTTTTGCACCAATAGTCCTCGTGTCCTCCTTTACCACATCCATAAATTTCATCTTTGGTCTTCCTCTTGGGGCGGCACGGTGGTGTAGTGGTTAGCGCTGTTGCCTCACAGCAAGAAGGTCCTGGGTTCGAGCCCTGGGGCCGGCGAGGGCCTTTCTGTGCGGAGTTTGCATGTTGTGTCTGTGTGGGTTTCCTCTGGGTGCTCCGGTTTCCCCCAAAGACAGGTTAGGTTAACTGGTGACTCTAAATTGACCGTGAGTGTGAATGGTTGTCTGTGTCTATGTGTCAGCCCTGTGATGATCTGGCGACTTGTCCAGGGTGTACCCCGCCTTTTGCCCATAGTCAGCTGGGATAGGCTCCAGCTTGCCTGCGACCCTGTAGAAGGATAAAGCGGCTAGAGATAATGAGATGAGATGGTCTTCCTCTTTTCCTTCTACCTGGCAACTCCATCTTCTTTCCAACTACCTGGCAATGGAGTATTATTATTATTATTATTATTCGTTTGGCTGTTCCCATTAGGGGTCTCCACAGCGGATAACATCCCTCCATCTCCTCCTGTCCTCCGTACATTTTTCTGTAGCACCTTGTCCTCGTGTCCTCCTTCATGACATCCATAAATCTCATCTTTGGTCTTCCTCTTTTCCGTCTACCTGGCAACTCCATCTTCTGTCTAACTACCTGGTAATGGAGTCTTCTTCTTCTTCATTTGGCTGTTCCTGTTAGGGGTCTCCACAGCGGATAATGTCCATCCATCTCCTCCTGTCCTCTGTATCTTTTTCTTTAGCACCAACCATCCTCACGTCCTCCTTCATAACATCCATAAATATCATCTTTGGTCTTCCTTGTTGCCTTCTACGGTACCTGGCAACTCCATCTTCTTTCCAACTACCTGGCAATGGAGTCTTCTTCTTCTTTGTTTGGCTGTTCCCATTAGGGGTCTCCATAGCGGATAACATCCCTCTAGGGGTGGGCGATATGTATCGTCTGCGATGTCATCGTGAATGTTGTTCTGACGATGTGTAATTTTGCATTATCGAGTTTTTTTAATTAAGCCGCCAAAAATCAATACAGAGCGAAGCAGACCCGGCGCCAGACATGGACTGACGGACGGGCCTTGAATTGCTTTGGGGGGGCACACATTTTATACGCCAAGCCAGGGCAACACAACTGTTTCTAGCAACCCAGGAGAGCAGCACAGACGTGATGAGTTAAATATTCTAAGAAACCTATAAAGCAACCAAAACAACTTTCCAAAATGTATCAAACATTGCTCAGCATATTAAAAGGTTTTTTTTTTTTGCTCCGCTGGCCTCACAACGCACAAAGCTGATTTCGGGTATCTACCGGAAGATGTCGTGATATGATCCCATCCAGCAATAAAATGTGATTGGCTGAGACAGCTGCTCATTTACCCAGATACCATCTGAAGAAAAAATGCGATTGGTCAGTTGGTTCATTCCATGTCATTAACCCACTGGTTCCCAAGAAATATTAGTCCACGTTTATAGCAATGATCCAGAAATTATTACTAGTGTTTCTGTACTCACGGATAATAATGAATGAACCGATCAGCCGATTTCGAATAGTTTCAATACATTTTAAATTGAGCACATTTTTCTTTATTATTGTTATACTGAAAAACTTTGACTTGTAGTTTACGTTTTTTTTTGAGGGGGGAAAAAAAACAAAGAAGAAGAAGCTGTGACGGGCTCCTATCAGGCCAAGTGCGGTCACTCGCCGGCCACTTTCAGGCATCTTTTTCGGATTAGTGAGACCAGACCCTCTGAACATGAATGGGGAGATATCAATACTGGACTCTGTGAAAACTAACGGTCGCGAAGAGCATATGATTGAAATCGCCATGAAAAGTTGATTATACTTGAGTGTTAGGTTGGTTCTCATGACTCAGAAAAAGCTTTAAAATCCACTTTTCTCGTGGATTATTTTGACACTGCGCAGGCGCAGTACTTCTATAACGGCAGGAGAGGGACAGCGGAGCACGAAGCTGCAAGATGATTGGAAAGCTGTTGGTTCAGATCGACATATGATTGGTTGTTGGCAGCGGAACAGGCGGGATATTTGCAGACCCGTACTGCCGTCAGAGACGGTTGATTAGAATGTTTGCTGCCGTTACGAACTGCCAATTGAATTATTCATTTTTATTAATTTAAAGTTGTTTAAGAAAATAAATATGGCTTTTCCTTAAATACTTGTGTCACTGCAATGATTCTTTTAGTCATTGTAATTACTGTAATCTTTAAGCAAGTGTTTTTTTTTAAATATCGTCAAAATATCGTTATCGTTAAAATCCTAAAAAATATCGAGATATTATTTTTTGTCCATATCGCCCACCCCTACATCCCTCCATCTCCTCCTGTCCTCTGTATCTTTTTCTTTAGCATCAACCGTCCTCATGTCCTCCTTTACCACATCCATAAATCTCATCTTTACTCTTCCTCTTTTCCTTCTACCTGGCAACTCCATCTCCAGCATTCTCTTCTCAATATACCCTGAATCTCTCCTTTGTACTTGTCCAAACCATCTCGAGCTTGCCTCTGTCACTTTATCGCCAAGCCGTTCTACATGTCCTGTCCCTCTAATATACCTACTCATTTCCCATCCTGTCCAACTTTGCCACTGCCAATGAGAATCTTAACATCTTCAGCTCTGCTACCTCCAGTTCAGTTCAGCCTCCTGTCTTTTTGTCTCCAAACCATACAGTACACCATCACTGCTCTTACTACTATCTTGTACACCTTCCCTTTTCGCTCTTGCTGGCACCCTTCTGTCCCAAATCACTCCTGACCCACTCGTCCATCCATTCCAACCTGCTTACATGCTCTTCTTCAGTCCTCTTCTGCACTCGCCATTACTTTGTCCAGTTGACCCCAGATATTTGATCTCATCTGCTTTGACCACCTCTATTCCTTGCAGCTGTACCATTCCACTGTCCTCACCCTCATTCAGACACACGTACTCCGTCTTGCTCCGACTGACTTTCATTCCCCTTCTCTCTCATGCATACCTCCATGTTTTCTTCTAGTTGCTCCCTGTTCAGTGTAACTTCAACTAACTTCTGAAAACAAAGAAACCTCAGAAGGTCAAGAAGCTATCCTCAACCCTGGGGTCACCAGGTGACGTCAAATCAACAAACAGATAGATTCACTTATTAAATCTATAACAGTGACTATCTATAGAGTTCACAGTTTTACAGTTCACAATTAGCTCTCTAGCTCTTTGCGAAGAAGGGATGAACACTGAGGTATCCATGTTTTTTTTTCCCCGCCTTCTGACTTCCTGAATTGAAGAGACGTGTATTGTATATGAAATTTATCACAAGTCAAGTTACACATTTACAGAATTGATGATGCTGCATTTTCAGCATCATTTCATTTTCTCCACGGGGAGTGAACTCGACAGAGGAGGCGCGCACACACAAAAAAACACACAGCTTGCCTGAGTCAATTAAATAAAAGCTTCTGTACAAAAATGAATGTCATTTATTTATTTGAATGAATCTATACGTACATGGAAGCTGGCGATGTGCTCGCGGTCGAGTGGTTTGAGCACGCTCAGTTCTCCTGAGATGGGGTCGATGGAGAAGATGCCAGTGGGAGGTTGGTCAGCTCCAGGGCCAGTCACGCTGTAGCGCAGGTTCACCTTGTTATCATGGTCTGAGCGGATCTACACACACACACACACACACAGATACAGGAGTGAAACAGAACTCATTAAAGTCCTCAAGGAGCGATCACTCTGCTCGGTGCCCAAACTTTCCATAACCCTCACACTTTTTTTTTCTTCCCAACTCGTGTGTGTTTGCCTGCTGCTTCAAGGCCGATTAAGTTCTCCAGTGTCATGCTGAAATTAATTACAACTTTGCCAATATTCATTTCTCGAGTCACGGCTACACTCTTGCGTTGCCGTCAAGGAAGCTTCTTTGACTCGGTGATAGCAGATGGTGTGTGTGGGTGTGTGAACTGTGTGGGTGCTCTGGAGTGTGCTGGGATTATATGTTGTCTGCGGGGCAAGCCATGCGTGCAGGCGTAGGACGAGCGAAGACAGTTAAACTGGGTTGTATGGTTCTGATAGAACATGTATATGAGGCTTTATGGTAAAACGATATCGCCGCAGGTTTCTCTGACTTATATCATCCACCCATGAGTGTGTGCAGAAGTGTGTGAAGGGTTATAAGGGTAAGGTGGAGAGAGCGAGCGAGAGAGAGAGAGAGAGCTTACCCTGACCAGTTCCTGAGGAAAAGGTCCTCTGGAGTTTTCTGGGACATTAATGGGAGGAATAACCCAGTCTCTCTTCATGCGCTTGATATGGCTGTTCTCCTGCCGCGAGGGGATTATAATCTCCGTCAGTCTCCTGGACTCAAGCGCCTCCTGCACAGCACACAACAGTTAGAGGATCACGATGAGGGTCAAACTGAAGAAGACTAACATATACCACATTTCACAGGAAAAGGAAAGAAAACAAGAGTGCTCTGAGAGCACAATATCCGCCACTGGCAACAATGTCATAACTCTGGTAAAATGCAACTGAATTGAACAAAATTACAATATGCGTATTACTGACATAACAAAGAATCCTGCCAAGTTTCATGAAATTCCTCCAAAAATTGTTACAAAGTTGATTTCAGAAGCTGAGCACCCTTCCCGGCACGGATGGATGGACATTGCCACTACATAATCCCCCTTCGGGCCTTTCGGCCAGCGGGGGATAAAAATTGAGAGGGAAGTTGATTTCAGAAAGCAAGCACACCTTGATGAAATTGCCAAAGTACAAGTTTGTTCATAATCAAGGGCATAACTCTGGTAAAATTTGCCCAAATTAAACGGAATTTCAATATGTGTATAACTGTCATATAACAAAGCCTTTTGCCAAGTTTGGTGAAATTCCTCCAAAAATTGTGAGAGGAGTTGATTTCAGAAGCTGGGACGGACGGACTGAAATCGCCATGACATAATCCCCTTTCGGGCCTTTCAGCCAGCGGGGGATAAAAGCAGCTTAATAAATAAAAAAAATAAATAAAGTGTCCATTGTTATCACATCGTATAAGTACATATGCATGTACCTTGGTAAGTAAATAAACTCATCTCATCTCATCTCATTATCTCTAGCCGCTTTATCCTTCTACAGGGTCGCAGGCAAGCTGGAGCCTATCCCAGCTGACTACGGGCGAAAGGCGGGGTACACCCTGGACAAGTCGCCAGGTCATCACAGGGCTGACACATAGACACACAACCATTCACACTCACATTCACACCTACGGTCAATTTAGAGTCACCAGTTAACCTAACCTGCATGTCTTTGGACTGTGGGGGAAACCGGAGCACCCGGAGGAAACCCATGCGGACACGGGAAGAACATGCAAACTCCGCACAGAAAGGCCCTCGCCAGCCATGGGGCTCGAACCCGGACCTTCTTGCTGTGAGGCGACAGCGCTAACCACTACACCACCGTGCCGCCCAGTAAATAAACTAAACAAACAAAATAAATAAATTGTAACCTCTGTCATTATTTCATACATAGAGGATATTACACGGTTGCATGAAGATATGAAGTGCAACCAAAGTGTACGAGACATGCAGCGCCTTGGTGCAATGTCCTGAACTTCTCTTCCCTCCATTCAGGGCATTGCACCAAGGCGCTGCATGTTTCGAGCCAGAAACATCATCAGTGACCCCTCACACCCTCACTATGGCCTGTTCTCCCCTCTGGCCTCTGGAAAGAGGTTCCGCAGCATTAGGTGCACGACCACCAGGTTCTGTAACAGCTTTTTCCACCAGGTCACCAGACTGCTGAACTCCAAATCCAAACTCTAAACTTCTATTTATACTTGAACATTTTCCTAATTCCACAGGTCACTTTATACTGTTGTACTTTATAATACTTTTGCTGCTGCATAATTTAATTTAATACACTTCACATTTAATTCTGTGCTGAGCCAAATTGCAATGAAATTTCGTTCGGTGTACACTTGTTGCATACTGAATAACAATAAAGGTTGTCTAAATCTAAGTGTATCTTCGAGTGGTGAACATATCTTCAACATGAGAAGATAAACTTCATATCTTCATGCCACTGTGTAATGTTCTTTATATTATATGGACACATCTACAAAAAAAAAAAACAACCCACAAGTTAATCAAAAGGATTTTAATTTTGAACCGGTTCGCCATTTTGACAATGCGTGTCTAGTGAGTGGGAAAACACTATGAGTGACATCATCAGAGTGAAATATCGGGAATTATTATACATCCAGGAGACTTTTTCCATGGAATAAAAACATGTTCTATTCCCTTCTAGCAGGTTCCATTCATTTGGTTTGATAGCATGCAATATTGTTAGCATATCACTTATCCGACATGTATTACGTCACTCTACCCAATGGAGAATGAGCGTTGAATATGGTTTACGCTATTGCATGGTTGTCAAGACAACATGACGTCACATGTCGGAGACGTAAAACTTCTGCGCTAGCAAGCGAATGGGACAATTTGTAAACAAACATGGCCGTCAGGTTTGCTTCGTTAAATACGGAAGATTTTGAGAGACTTTTGAAAGAGAAAGATGTGTTGAACATTCAAAAGGAATGTGTATGTATAATAATGATAATAATATTGGCTGGCTTTTTTCCATGGTCTATCAGATATATTCCATTCAGCTACTCATCTTTGATTGGTTCAGTATCATGCTAGCTGAATGGAACATATCTGATAGACCACTCAACGCCAGCCAATATTATTTAAATATGTCACTCAGATCCGTGATGTATTTCGTCTGAAAAAATGTGAGTTTTTCAACACCAGAAGATAAACTTCATATCTTCAAGCCAACGTGTGATTTTCTTTTTATTATATCGACACATTCACAAACAAAAAGTCCACAAATTTATCAAAACACTTAATCGATTTCCTCACGAGAGACATATAGAGATTTATGTCATGGTTTTGGTTCTCCATGTCCCGGATGGAGCTCGGATGAAAAATATGAGTGGTGTATTTCCCAGTAAAACACTCGTGTCCATATAATATAATTAATTATTTTTTTCGCGGTCCAGTTTCCATCAAATCCTGCGCTCTGATTGGCTGGCAAGCGGGTCCGTATCCTACGATACGGACCCCAGTTGTGGGCCCCGGTTATGGACCTCTGGCGACTCGCTCATTCACAACAACAACAAACGTAGTAGCATTTTTTGTCACCATTTATCTTTTTTTATAAGATTATCAAAAATCTTATAAATGTTTGCCAGCATTTCTCAGGAGAATAGCATTAATTTTACAGCATGGATAGCGATAACGACAGTGTTCACAGCAAAAGCGAGTTTTACTACCCTGAGGAAGAAGAAATAAAAGAAAGCATTTCAGGAGAAAGCTAAAAACCTCTAACTGTTGCTAACGCCGAGCAAAAACATGGCTGAATCCTAAATGACTCAATTTTGTATAAATAGGGGACTACATAGGCAGCAAAATGTAGTTGTTTTCCTGCCATGGAAGTGCACTTGTATACCGAGGAGGAAGCCATTTGCATTACAGCCGTGAATGAGGATTCAAAATGGCGGCTTGGCTCGGTTTTCCCTTTCGGGCGCTCTCGTTTTCTGTTAGAATTTGGTAAAGAAAAAAATAAATATATTATTTACCAGCTTAAGGTCAGTCCGTATGGTGAAATACCGTGACCTTGGCCTTGAACACTGACCTCGCTCAGTACTTTCAAGACCTCGGTCACGGTATTTCACCATACGGACCTCCCATATATATGTGAGTAAGTAAGTAAACAAGATCAGCTGTGAGCTACTGCTCACTTACATATTCCCCCCGCTCTCCCTTATATCAGAACGCAAGCAATTGAAGGAATAGGACACTTATTATGAATGTTGACTTCAACAAATAATTAACCCTGAAACAAGTAAGTAAAGAGCAGAGTAGTTAGTAGTTGCTGAGAAAAGTGTTAGGAAAATTTTGTAAATCCACGCTATATGTTTCGTAAATACATTCAGTTGGTAAACAGGAAGTCGATGTGCGACAGACCTGAAAATGGTATACATGGTATAGAACCCCAAGCTGAAGCTCAGTACCAAGTACGAAGTGGCTATGATTTGTGGTTGCTGAGAAAAAGGGTGTTTCGGAAGAAGATACGGATGGATGGACAGAGGTAAAAAAACCAGTATATAAAAATATTTTCAATTATCACCACATGGTATATGTCAATAAGTAGGTAAGCAAATAAACTAAACAAACAAATAGTAACCCTTGCCATCATTTAATATAATTAAATATGTCAGCAAGTAAGTAAATAAATAAATTGACAAACCCTTCCTTCTTCAGGAACACATCAGAGTCAGTAATAAACAGAAACCCTGCTTGTACACTCCTCAAAACAAACACAGCTGTATGCAGAAGCTGACATGTTTTCTGTTTGTTTGTCCCATTGGAGAACCCTTAAAGGTTCTCAAAGATCGTTGCTCTCTGAACGATTAGAACCCGTTTTTTATGTTCAATTTGAACCCTTTTTTGGAAACTAGGAACCCTTTATGATCCGAACCCCCCCTTGAGAAACAATCTGAGAGAACGTCAGGGACTTATTTTGAGAAGCACAATCCTATCAACGTGAGATTATTATCCGTGTCTCATCAGAAGACGTTTCAGATCCATCTGAATGACTAATGCAGGATTATTTAGATTAGACTATAAGATTCTTTACTCGGATTCACTGCATGTGTCTCTACACTTCATCTAATAGTCTTACTAAATCTGCTGCGACAAATACATTAGTATTAAAATGAAACTGGATTTACACCATGTTGTTGTTTTTCATCCAGAACATATCAGTGGGAGTGAAGTTCAGAAGAAATTCATTAAGGTGAGGCAAATACGCACATCTTTCTGACCAGCTGAGATGGATTAAAATGCCTGCGCTGTGAAAAAAAAGGAACAAACTCACATGCTTCGCTTTGAACTTTTCAAACCCACAGACCCGCAGACTCCACATATTCCATCCATCTAACTATTCGTCTGGAAGAAAAAAAAAGGTTTGACAGCACCTGCATGCCAAATCCTCCAAAACCCCAAAATGATTCAGTGTCTTTCAAACAAACAAATAAATAAAATAAAAATAATAATTAAAAAAAAACCTTGGCGCAGAGAAAACAATTCCTACCCCATAGATGAGAAAAATACATGAAAAAAAGAAAAAAAACCCGAAGGAACATGAGCCGACTTCTCTGCTTGAAAAAAAAAAAAACTGTTTCAAACATTTTTCAAGAATAACAGCACATCGAGTTCAAAAAAGCAAAGTCAAGCAACAAGAGTTGAGAAACAAACAGCACCTCCTGCTCTCTATCTACCATGTGCTGTGGATTCTGATGAGTAGCACCAATTATAACACGAGACGGGTGCATTTCACGCACACGGGTTTGTAAAAGTCCTAACCTTGGCCTAATTTCTAACTTTTCAGATGAGTTTCCTCAGGCAAACTCCCATCTCTTCAATAACTTGGGTTTTAATAACAAGAAGTA
Source organism: Neoarius graeffei (assembly GCF_027579695.1). Classification (NCBI taxonomy): domain Eukaryota; kingdom Metazoa; phylum Chordata; class Actinopteri; order Siluriformes; family Ariidae; genus Neoarius; species Neoarius graeffei. The sequence continues at coordinate 101,985,636 of NC_083569.1, forward strand.
AAACATTCCTGATGGACGCCATTTGAATTCTTAAATCCGACTGGTCAGAAGGTCAGAAGGTGTTGGTTCATTTCCGATAACAGCAGCTCAGACAAGAGTGAAGCTGTCCTTCGAATCACAGGGTTACCTGTGAATACATCTGTTCGGGTTTCCATGGTAACCGTTCATATCAAGGTGCAGACGATCCATATTTAACTAAGAAAAATGTACATATGGCGATGTGATGTTTTCTTTAAGGAGATGTTTGTGTAACGTTTCTGGAAGGAGTCTCTGATGTCAGTGTTTTGTAACTGTACGTTTTCCATCATGTTAAAATCTGATCACACACAGATGCTTCAGAACAGAGACGGTTTCTCGGTTACACCACAAGAAGCCTAGCCTGGGAAATCCCATGCTGCTTTGCACAATCGTTCCGATCTGAAAAGACAGCATGGAAACTATGGTCTAAAGGCTCGCCTGAGTTAGGGAGCCAATCAGAGAGTGGGGAGGGGTGGAAAGACGGTGACGCGTACTACTCGACAAACGGAAGCTTGTAGTTTATTTGGGGTTGTTTACGGATCACATTTAACATGGCGGCGAGCGATACGAACCAAACTTTCGATCAAGCTTTGTCTTGCACAAACGGCAGTAATCGTTCGGTGCCATTGTTTTCCTATTTTTGTTTTGCCTTCTCTTTCTCTTTCCTTCTCTTCTTCGCTCTAACTACGTCACCGGGTACAACTGCCATGATTGGCCATGGGCTACGTATACGCCAAATGATAGACATTCGCAACGTCCAATAAACGGCCGTTGACAATCGTAAACCACACCTCCCCTACGAGAAATTCAATAGGCGGATTCCAGACCATATTTCACTTGTGATATGGTCTGGTGTTAACCAGACTACAAGAAGCCATTTACACTCACCGATTCTCAGATCCGTGTTCTTGGCTGCAGGAGTGGAACTCAATGTGGTCTTCTGTTTTCTGTTGCACACTGAGGTGGGGTTTACATTAGACCGTATCAGCGGATCATCAGATTAACGTTTTTAAAACGATTAGTGTGCACACAGCAACACCAATACACGATTCGCGTGCACACAGCAACGCCAATACACGGATACGCTCGGCTCCGCAGGCATCCTGCGCTCCAAATCACTCTGCCCTGAACAGCGAGTGCCCTCTGGAGGGTGTGCACTCCGGCCCTGCGCAGCTCACAGAGCGCGCAAGTGAAGTGCACAAGCAGTGATTCGGGACTGAGCCGCTGTGTGTGTGATCCCAGCGCATATCACTTACCACTTGCAAGTGGAAGGATGGCAAGCCTAAAGACAATCATAACTACACAATGGGCAGTATTTGCATCAGTATTTGCAGTATTTTCATACTTTTATACTCTTTAATGAAAGGTGATACAAGGCGGAAGTCTGTGCCGTTTTTCAGCAGTCGCGTCACATGACCAACGCCAGCGAATCAGGAAGGTGGATGTCACAGTGACGTTGTCCAATGACGACGCCAGCTAGAAGTCAGCACAGCGTATCCGCGTATTCTCAATGTTTACACAGCACCGGACCAGACACGATCTGGATTGAATATGTGGACCCTGGCGGATTCCCGTTTCCCGGCGTTTCCAGGCGGTTTAATGTAAACGGACAGCGCATCCACGAAGAAAATGAGACAGATATGGTCTAATGTAAACTTGGCCTGAGATGCTTTTCTGCTCATCACGGTTGTAAAGAGTTGTTATATCCTTCCTGGCAAAAAAAACCCCTCAAACCATTCTCCTCTGACCTCTCTTATCAACAAGGCGTTTGTTTTCACCCATAGAACTGTTACTCACTCACTCATTCGGTGTTTTTTGGTTTTTGCACCTTTCTGTGTGAAAACCCCAGGAGATCAGCAGCAGGGCTTTACATTAACTTTTTTGCTCACCGGCCACTGTGGCTAGTGGTTTTCCCGAGTCACTAGCCATTCAGCCTTTTCACTAGCCACAATTTTGTTGCCAAGAAATCAAAGTTTTTTTATTAACCATGATATGTTAAAGTTTGGAAGAGCTATATTTAATTATGAATGGCAGCGTATAATGTATCTCTACAGTAGCACTCAAGTATTCAGTGCTGTTAAGGTCGCTCCCTAGATGAAAACATGCAACCAATTCAGACAAAAATATAAACAGGAGTATTCTGTTTATTGAACTCAAATTCAAGCCCCTTACAATATGAAATATCGTATAATATGAAAAATAACATTCAGTACAACTGAACTGATTCTAATATTAAAAGTCCAATTCAAAACATTTATCATTGAAAAACATTTGGTGTTTTGATATGCAAGTATTATGTATATTATCAAGTATTATTATGTATTATCCATTCATACTAGTAGTGTGTGTGTGTGTGTGAACATGTGTAGAGAGAGACGTTAAATGTCCTCATTACATTCATCATCAGATGAGTCTGAATGGTCCATGAAAAATGGTCTTTGTGACCTGAGGCTTCCAGCAGGCCATAAGTTGATAGCTGGGGCGGGATCAACTTCTTTCCAACCGCGTGAACATTTCTAAACAGCAGCTCCATCCTCCCCAGCTCAGCCGACTTCATGACAGCCCGGGACTTGAAAGCAATGCTGTCCTGTAGTGACCAGCCATCTTCGCCTGTTTTGATGTTATAGTACCGATGTGTGCATTTGACTTTTCGTGGTCCTTTATAGTTTCGAGTTTAAAATTACTGGTGCCTGTCTTTGCCAGACTTTCTACAGTCTTCGCAGTACATGGTATTTTCGGTTTTGCTATGAACTAGCCAATCTCACCCGAACTTCCATTTGTCATTGAACTGTCTTATCTTCCTATTAGCGTCTTGTTCATCTCCATGGCCACAGCCAGCTCTGAGGCCCCCGGGGTCCGGACCTCGGTCATTTTTAAGAGCTGAAAATACATTTGTACGCTAAATATTCAACTGGATAAAAAAAATAAAGAATAACATTAAAATGTCTCCGTAAAAAGTGCATTGTTAATGATGTTAAACGTTGATTCTGTCTCTGTTTGGTGTGCGTAGCTCTGAGACCAAGAACACAAAAGCGAATGAGCGCACGCGCGACTCGGGGGAGGAACACAGTGCAGGAGACATGGGGTTTCCATGGTAACCATCAGCGCACTTTCATGAAGCTGTTAAATTTACATTTTCAAACTTCGTAGTCAGCTGGGATAGGCTCCAGCTTGCCTGTGACCCTGTAGAACAGGATAAAGCGGCGAGAGATAATGAGATGAGATGAGATGAAAAAATAAATATATTATTTCCCAGCTTAAGGTCAGTCCGTATCGTGAAATACCGTGACCTCGGCTCAGAGGCCTCGGTCAGTATTTTCAAGACCTCGGTCACAGTATTTAACGATACGGACCCCCCCAGCTGGTAAATAATACACACACACACACACACACACGATGGTACTGTTCCGTCCCAGGTTATGAGAGATGCGTTACACTGATTCTGACAACATGATGACATCGTGGCTACAGCCTACAAAAAAAAAAAAAAAAAAACTTACGACTGAGTAGGTACGCCTTTTCAACCAACAGGGAACAGGTTCTTGAACCAATTCCATTCAGGATTCTTTGAACAAGAACAGAATCCGTTCTCTGTGCGTCGAAAAGGGGTAACATCCCAGTTCGGTGATACTAAACATAGGCACTAATGGAACGCTGCTCAGCCAATCAAATTAGTGAGTCTGTATATTACTGAACTGTTGTATAATTAGCTGATTATAGCTGAACCAAGGGAAAATGGTGCATTCCAGGACCACATTTCTAACCTGTGGTGTAATGTGAACGTGGCCATGTTTTGCCTCTAGTGGCTTTCCATATAGGATGCGCCATCAAAACCCTATATTCAATATCTTGAAAGAGGTTCAAGAGGAGCTCAAGAGGAGCTCATATGACTTTCTGAGCAGATCGGGTTTACTTTTCAGGTTTAGTCCGTACTACATGTGTAGCAGCGCAGCTGTAGCCTTCCTTGTTTGTGATTTTAAAAATAAATCATTCGATAAGCCAAAGCAATAGAGTGGAAAGTTTCAACTTATGTTTGCCTTGGATAACTTTGCCTAAAACATGGTGGTGTATCCTGATTTTTTCCCCAGAATTTTTTTTTGTGTGTGTCGGTGTAACGGATGCCAGATTGTTAATGTATCTTAGTTCCATAGGCTACACGGTTAGGGTATCTTTTGTCCTCATTGCTTGGGCCAGATCAAACCATTAAACACGCTTAAATTATTCTTACTCTTGCCACATACATGATTTTTTTTCAAAACTGATGATATTCAGTTCAAACACCATTAAAAGTAATTTCAGGAATAGATCTCTTGTGTGGGTGGCACGGTGGTGTAGTGGTTAGCGCTGTCGCCTCACAGCAAGAAGGTCCGGGTTCGAGCCCCGTGGCCGACGAGGGCCTTTCTGTGCGGAGTTTGCATGTTCTCCCCGTGTCTGCGTGGGTTTCCTCCGGGTGCTCCGGTTTCCCCCACAGTCCAAAGACATGCAGGTTAGGTTAACTGGTGACTCTAAATTGACCGTAGGTGTGAATGTGAGTGTGAATGGTTGTCTGTGTCTATGTGTCAGCCCTGTGATGACCTGGCGACTTGTCCAGGGTGTACCCCGCCTTTCGCCCGTAGTCAGCTGGGATAGGCTCCAGCTTGCCTGCGACCCTGTAGAACAGGATAAAGCGGCTAGAGATAATGAGATGAGATGAGATGAGATCTCTTGTGTGATATGTAATTCACCCCTCTCATTTAAATATGGTGAACATTTTTCGGCACGCGCTTTGCGCATCACGGACCTCGGTGATTTTAAAATGCTGCTCCGGCCCTGATCATCTCTGCCCCTTTTTCCCTGAGCAGCAGGGTTTGAAACTCCAGCTATATGCCGCCACATAGTGCGCTTGTCAGTTGTCAGCAACTTTGTTGCTTCGTTCATTAACCGCAGGTTACCGTATCAGTGATTTTATCTGAGACGTTAACGAACATTCTAAACAATTCTAACATGTTGTCAGAATGTTTATGCAGGTGCTCATGGGAGTTGTAGGCGCGTAATATTACATTGCAATGTGTTTATTATATCAGATGCCTTCAGAGAAAACTACAATTAAAATAAATTGTCATACCACAGAATAAACCACCCGCCAAAGTGGCTAGTGGGACTAAAGTCATCACCCTCCAAAGCCGAATTTTACCCGCATTTGGCGGGTGGGCGGGTGCTAATGTAAAGCCCTGATCAGCAGTTTCTGAAATACTCAAACCAGTCCATCTGGCGCAAACCAACACACTTTCTTGCCACAGTGAAAGTCACACTTCAAGATCACAATTTTTCCCGTTCTGATGTTTGACGTGAACATTAATGAACTGAAGCTCTTGATTTGGGCGGCACGGTGGTGTAGTGGTTAGCGCTGTCGCCTCACAGCAAGAAGGTCCTGGGTTCGAGCCCCGGGGCCGGCGAGGGCCTTTCTGTGTGGAGTTTGCATGTTCTCCCCGTGTCCGCGTGGGTTTCCTCCGGGTGCTCCGGTTTCCCCCACAGTCCAAAGACATGCAGGTTAGGTTAACTGGTGACTCTAAATTGACCGTAGGTGTGAGTGTGAATGGTTGTCTGTGTCTATGTGTCAGCCCTGTGATGACCTGGCGACTTGTCCAGGGTGTACCCCGCCTTTCGCCCGTAGTCAGCTGGGATAAGCTCCAGCTTGCCTGCAACCCTGTAGAAGGATAAAGCGGCTAGAGATAATGAGATGAGATGAGATGAGCTCTTGATTTGTATCTGCATGCTTTTATGCATCAAGGGATCGGCAATCCTAATAAAGTGGCCGGTGAGTGTATATTATAGAACTGAGCTCGCTAGCGTTCTGTCCTATGCACATAATGTTTATCCACAGTGGTGCTTGAAAGTTTGTGAACCCTTTAGAATTTTCTCTATTTCTGCATAAATATGACCTAAAACATCATCAGATTTTCACACAAGTCCTAAAAGTAGATAAAGAGAACCCAGTTAAACAAATGAGACAAAAATATTATACTTGGTCATTTATTTATTGAGGAAAATGATCCAATATTACATATCTGTGAGTGGCAAAAGTATGTGAACCTTTGCTTTCAGTATCTGGTGTGACCCCCTTGTGCAGCAATAACTGCAACTAAACGTTTGCGGTAACTGTTGATCAGTCCTGCACACTGGCTTGGAGGAATTTTAGCCCATTCCTCCGTATCACATGAACTGCTCGCTTCAGGTCCTTCCACAACAAGGAAATTCAAGACCATTGTTACCCTCCCCAGGAGTGGTTGACCAACAAAGATAACTCCAAGAGCAAGGCGTGTAATAGTCAGCGAGGTCACAAAGGACCCCAGGATAACTTCTAAGCAACTGAAGGCCTCTCTCACATTGGCTAATGTTAATGTTCATGAGTCCACCATCAGAAGAACACTGAACAACAATGGTGTGCATGGCAGGGTTGCAAGGAGAAAGCCACTGCTCTCCAAAAAGAATATTGCTGCTCGTCTGCAGTTTGCTAAAGATCACGTGGACAAGCCAGAAGGCTATTGGAAAAATGTTTTGTGGACGGATGAGACCAAAATAGAACTTTTTGGTTTAAATGAGAAGCGTTATGTTTGGAGAAAGGAAAACACTGCATTCCAGCATAAGAACCTTATCCCATCTGTGAAACATGGTGGTGGTAGTATGATGGTTTGGGCCTTTTTTGCTGCATCTGGGCCAGGATGGCTTGCCATCATTGATGGAACAATGAATTCTGAATTATACCAATGAATTCTAAAGGAAAATGTCAGGACATCTGTCCATGAACTGAATCTCAAGAGAAGGTGGGTCATGCAGCAAGACAACACCACTAAGCACACAAGTCATTCTACCAAAGAATAGTTAAAGAAGAATAAATAAAGTTAATGTTTTGGAATGGCCAAGTCAAAGTCCTGACCTTAATCCAATGGAAATGTTGTGGAAGGACCTGAAGCGAGCAGTTCATGTGAGGAAACCCACCAACATCCCAGAGTTGAAGCTGTTCTGTATGGAGGAATGGGCTAAAATTCCTCCAAGCCGGTGTGCAGGACTGATCAACAGTTACTGGAAACATTTAGTTGCAGTTATTGCTGCACAAGGGGGTCACACCAGATACTGAAAGCAAAGGTTCACATACTTTTGCCACTCACAGATATGTAATATTGGATCATTTTCCTCAATAAATAAATGACCAAGTATAATATTTTTGTTTCATTTGTTTAACTGGGTTCTCTTTATCTACTTTTAGGGCTTGTGTGAAAATCTGATGATGTTTTAGGTCATACTTATGCAGAAATACAGAAAATTCTAAAGGGTTCACAATCTTTCAAGCGCCACTGTATTTCAGCTTCAATTTAAGAGTCTATAAATCTAAACTATGTACCCATACAGTACCAGAGATTTTCACATTGTCTTTAATTAATGTCAACCGAAAGCAGTTACAGAATCGGCCACGAAAAACATAAATGCCCCCCCCCCATTTTATCACAAAGATGAAATCATTAGACATCTCATCTCATTATCTCTAGCCGCTTTATCCTGTTCTACAGGGTCGCAGGCAAGCTGGAGCCTATCCCAGCTGACTACGGGCGAAAGGCGGGGTACACCCTGGACAAGTCGCCAGGTCATCACAGGGCTGACACATAGACACAGACAACCATTCACATTCACACCTACGGTCAATTTAGAGTCACCAGTTAACCTAACCTGCATGTCTTTGGACTGTGGGGGAAACCGGAGCACCCGGAGGAAACCCACGCGGACACGGGGAGAACATGCAAACTCCGCACAGAAAGGCCCTCGCTGGCCACGGGGCTCGAACCCAGACCTTCTTGCTGTGAGGCGACAGCGCTAACCACTACACCACCATGCCACCCAACAGTAGATATTTTAATGATATTTTCACCACCTGAGAAATCTGGTCACCTTAAATTATTTCCTACATATTTAGCAAACATACTCCAAAGACGGCTCCTCCTTGTATAGAAACATTTTTGAAAGTATTCTGTGTCAAGCCGCTACATCAGTAATTTCAGTTGCAGTATTTCTTATTTCTTTTTGACACCTTTACACTCGGGGGGATTAGGAATTGGAAAAAAAAAAGATGCATTTTTGCCTTTCCCAGTGTGGGGCTGAAAAGTGTGGATTGTTCAGTTAAATGTAGCTAGTGTGTGTGTGTGTGTGTGTGTGTGTGTGTGTGTGTGTGTGTGTGTGTGTCCTGATGAAGAAGATGTCTGCATTCAGTTGAAGCGAGCCTTGCATAAAATATTACCAGGCAAACCAGACTCCTAAGATATTACTATAGTCCTGTTACTGTCTCTGTGTGTGTGTGTGTGTGTGTGTGTGTGTGTGTGTGTGTGTGTGTGTGTGTGTGTGTGTGGAGACAGACAGACGTGAACGTGCACATAGTCTTCTCCTTCACTCTTGATGTAGTTAAAGTCTGCTGCTGTACCTGCCCCAGGTGTGAAAGCAGTGTGTGAAGAGGGCTAAGGGGAAAATGTTTTAACACGTCTCTGCACACAAAGCGACACCCGGTTGAAGAGACAAAAGGACACCTACGAGAAGGACAGTTCAGATGTGGAGCAGCATCAGCTCAATGCTCCTCTTCTGCTAGTTTTTACACAACCAGATGTTTCCTAACACTGATGGATCACTCACAATTACTGCCTACTATTTTCCACAAACATTCCATAAATGTTCTTTTTCACGTTTAAAGGTGCAATAAGCAACATTTTTCATTTCGTATTCGTCCGAATAATTTGGAAAGTTATGTACAAATTAGAAAAAATAATAATAAAAACAGGGTAAGACATTGTTTCGGAACAAATGTATGGAAAAAAAAATAGTTTGGAAACCTGCTTTCCAGTCTGGAAAGTTCATTTGTGACCCCTCATCGGATCCAGGGACGCATGTCGGCCGAAACGAATCCGAGATAATCGCAAAAGAAGCATTTTTTTTTTCGAAATTTGTGATTTTTGTTTTTTTCCATCATGTGCAAGTTGAGATCTTGAAGAATGCAATCAGTATTTCAGATAATAGATTGTTTTGTTGGAAAAGCATACATTTTTTGTTGCAAATTGTCTCGTTTTTGTCAGGACTGTAGCCTGCTGGGGGGTGTGGGTAAATTACCATATGGGCCATTCACATGATGATTTAAGTCTTTTGTTTTGGTTTTTTTCGCGAATCAGCTGTATGATCCGAGTTGAGCGCATGGCTACTTAACCTGCATACAGGCGTGTGATTTCACTATGGAATGAGTTACTAAACAGGGCGCAGAGGAGCTGACACACCGCGAAGCAAACAGACACACGGTATTTACATCAGAGATAACCATTTCTAGCAAAAAACGCAACCTCGTTTTCTAGATTGAATGGAATACTTGAATGATCGGATTATACACGGACCGTTCTAGGATTACATTGCATCGGAGGCATTGGTGTGTGCAAGGCGCCGTTTCTCTTTCTGATGGGGTGAGTTTATTAATCTAAGGCTTTGTGGTTATTTTTGCATGTAACGGAGAGTGTTGTGGTTTGGTTAAGCCTAGGTCACAACCGGACGTATGATTTTTTGGCCGTGTGATTTTTGGCGTTTCCCAAATCGCTGCGTTTTTTTTTTTTTTGTTCACGGAGAAAGACGTGCGTTGGCCGTAAGTTTGTCTTGCAACCTGAAAAAAACGTAAGCACCCGTAGAGTTTGTTTGACATGACAAAGAACCTCTGCGGCCGGTCTGCGGCTCGAAAATCAGCACATCACACGCGCGCCCTCGTGCGTTTCACACGCGTGCTCTCGTGCGTTTCATGCGTGCTCTCCGTGTGTTTCTTGCGTTTTTTGCATGTAGACCGGCCGTAGGAGCGCGTACTGTACGGCCGGTTGTGACCGAGGCTTTACATGAAACTAGTGTTGTGTTAGTCATCATCGTGCTATCTTTCTTTCTTACGGTGTGAGTAATTTTTCAACCACAAAACGTTAAAGTATACTTTAGGACTTATTTTTGTACTTCATAATTGTGTTGGGCATACTTTGCATGGAAGGAAAATTGACGTGGTGATCTTTGTTTACATGAAAGTAGTATCGTGCTAGCTAGTAGGGGGTAGGGCTTTCCTTAATGTCATGCAAATGAGCACCATTATGTGCCCGCCCTGCACCCAGAGTAGCTGAGATGGAAAACTTTGAGGGCGATTTTCTCCCTTTTCTGTTTTAAGAAGTATACACTTTCAAAAGGCCACACATTCTTCAAATATTGTCAGATCTCCACATGGAAGGCATCATTGGAAAGCTTAGAAACTGTACTTTCTGAATCTGTCAATAACTCAAAATGCCCCCGGGCCGACATGCGTCCCTGGATTCTGTGATCTGCCACATTTGTCAGTCATTTCATAAACACGCCCCCGACATGTTTACAAAGAATTCACATCGTCTTCAATCATTATGAGACGTTGCAACTCGGCCCTCAAGCAGCTGGATGTCTCATCTCATCTCATTATCTCTAGCCGCTTTATCCTTCTACAGGGTCGCAGGCAAGCTGGAGCCTATCCCAGCTGACTACGGGCGAAAGGCGGGGTACACCCTGGACAAGTCACCAGGTCATCACAGGGCTGACACATAGACACAGACAACCATTCACACTCACATTCACACCTACGGTCAATTTAGAGTCACCAGTTAACCTAACCTGCATGTCTTTGGACTGTGGGGGAAACCGGAGCACCCGGAGGAAACCCACGCGGACACAGGGAGAACATGCAAACTCCGCACAGAAAGGCCCTCACCGGCCCCGGGGCTTGAACCCAGGACCTTCTTGCTGTGAGGCGACAGCGCTAACCACTACACCACCGTGCCGCCCCAGCTGGATGTCTGTGTGTCTTTAAAAGTGATGTCATGACAGTCCTTGCTAGTCCACATGCTAACTCTAGTGAAAGGGGAACTGAAGTCATTTTTAAACTTGATTTATTTCTTAATTAACGTGTTATTCAATTACGTTTTCGGTTTAACCTTAAATCATCCCTCGTATTGGCAAATAATTGCAATTAAATATTCTACTTATCGGCCTATTCGGTTTTCATCCATGTTGAATTTCGTTCGTTTGGTCCACGGTAGGCGTCGCTTATCCGCGCGATCTTCACGAGACTTGTGCGAGACTTCGAAACATGAAGTGTCAGCCAGGTGTCAGTGCCGCCATTTTGAAAACTGTTTTCCAAACGAAGTATTGCACAAAAACGAGTTTAAATGACGATTACTGCCTACTTTTTTCAAACTTTCCTGATCTCTATCAAAACAAACAAAACTTCCGGCTTGATTACGTCAGCATTCGAAAGAGGGCGCGCGCGTCTTTTGACAATGTTGACAGATGTCGGTCGCTTTGATTTCCGCTGTACGTTTTACTTCCGTCCCACGATGTCTCGCACAGGTCTCAGCGAATCTCGTTTACGGCCATTGCTTTAACATATGGACTGATATATTACAGAGCGTATTTCAAACACTCATAACTTGCTATAGCAGCAACAAAGTAGCGAACAAAAATGTATTCCTATATTTAATAAAATGAGAGAAACAGAATTTTGATAATAACAAAAATATGCCTTCAGTTCTCCTTTCAACCATGATACATTTTGTGGGCGGAGCTATTTGTAAGTGGGTGGAAATAATCAACGAATTAAAAAAAAAATCTTATTCATCTCCATGCATTTGACCATTAGAGCCCTTTTTTTCCTGCAGATCTCACCTAATGCACCTTTAAAGGTGCAATTTGTTATATTCAAGGCCTGTAACAATCATTTTTCAGAGATGTCCTATAAAAGAAAAATCTTCTGATTGGCGAAAGTGGAATGCAAGGAAATCTTGCTGGAGTGCACTTGCTAACTTGCAGGAGAAAACTTGTCAATGTTTTCATTTCACAAACTACATACGGCACCTTTAATGAAACTTTTTTTTTTATTTTAATACACCGTTATTCAAATCTAAAGTTGTAAGGTGTAATGTAGGTTCTACTGATACAGTATTAAGGCATATACAAGGAAGACTGTATTCTTGTTATCATATTCATCCGTTGCATGAAACAGGAATGACTAGGTTTTAAAAGAACAAACACACCACATGTGTTTCATGACATTTAATGCCAGCGACGTACAAATATAAAGCTGTAATTAGATACCATAACGTAGTATTTTAAATCAGTGTAGCCGTTTGATGTCTGTTTACCCTCTAATTGGTGCTTTTATATGTTCTGGTTTTGTTTAACAAACTTATCCTTTATGTTAATCATAGTAATGATAAGTGATGATTAAGTTTACATAACAGTAGGCGTATCAGACGCTTGCTGGCCGTGCTGTGAAAACTGTCCATGCAGACGCTCATCTAAGTTTCTAAACCTGTTATTGCTTAACTCTTGAATATTTTCTATAGTGAATACTATCATTAAAAATCTTATAATCCATGTTTTCCAAAGAAATGTATCTGGTTAAGATCTGTTCAGTACTTTGGGAGTAACAGCAGGTTGAAGTTGGTACAACAGAGTAAAAACTCTGCTTGCGGGACATCGGGAAACTACCAATGCTTTTCTTTTTGAGTCACGGGAAAGCGGTCAGGCTCTGTCTCTCTCTCTCTCTCTCTATCTCTCTCTCCTGATTGGTTTCTGACTCGATTACTCATGAATATCAATCAGATAACTTTTATAGGGATGTTCTCTCGCTCTCACTGTTTCTGATGAAGGATTCAGCAAAATTTTCTGTCTGCTAGTTTTGATGTTATGATTCACGGGAGACTTTGAAGTGAGTTTTCATAGCTTTACCTACTTATTTTTTCAAATCAAACTGATTCATGTAAATAAATAACTAGCTCAGAATATAACTGTAGTTGTTTTGATGAAAAATATTGAGATCTTAGTGGTCGGAATGAGAACGCACGTGTCAATTTCAATTCAGTTCATGTAAATTGTTTATTGGATGTGGATCAGACAGTTTTTTCGAGGTTCGCCTTGAAAGCTGTGAATAATATCATTTATATCCTTTCATACAAACACTAGTCGGCCCTACTTTTGAGAAATACAAAACATACAGAGCACAAAGAGGGTCTCATCTCATTATCTCTAGCTGCTTTATCCTTCTACAGGGTCGCAGGCGAGCTGGAGCCTATCCCAGCTGACTACGGGCGAAAGGCGGGGTACACCCTGGACAAGTCGCCAGGTCATCACAGGGCTGAAACATAGACACAGACAACCATTCACACCTACGGTCACCAGTTAACCTAACCTGCATGTCTTTGGACTGTGGGGGAAACCGGAGCACCCGGAGGAAACCCACGCGGACACGGGGAGAACATGCAAACTCCACACAGAAAGGCCCTCGCCGGCCACGGGGCTCGAACCCGGACCTTCTTGCTGTGAGGCGACAGCGCTAACCACTACACCACCGTGCCACCCCACACAAAGAGGGTATTAGAAATAATCTTTTATTTTTATTGAGTGTACCGATTTAACATTTTTACCTAATTTGCATAATTAATCCTAATTAAATACTCATTTGTATAATTTGTTTTTACTAATTTTTCAAACTTTGTATTCAGTATACAACCATCTATGTTCCTGCCAATTTCCAAGGAAATATCTTGAAAAATAGAAAAGTTATGAAGAAAAAACGTTTGATCTCATTGGTTAACGAGGCCCATTTTGGACCATGTGATCCTCATACAGAATATTATGGCTGTTTTCTCAAAATTAAGCCTTTTTTCCCTTCAAACTTTGATTTGTAATATCTGAAGAACGGATAAACGTATCTTAATTCTGTAAAAAGTATCTTGTTCTTCATTCAACTCTGAATTCAGTGAAAGCAGTTTCAAGCAGTTTGGCTTGAATAACAGTGGCTTTGACAGTCATTCATGCTCACGCTTTGATATCTAACCGAAACAGGAACTTGCTTTACAGATGTTCCTCTAGATTGAGTCATCTGTTCATAAATACAGCTTGTTATTGGAAATCAATCAACTTCAAAATAGCAACGTTAACTGCGCTTCACCTCTAGCCTAGCCATATCACACCACTCCGTCGCTGATTATTTTCCTACCACAGCACGCACCGACATGTTTTATTCCCCTTAAACAACAGCAATTTGCCAAAGCTAACAATTTTCAAAGCGGCTGTTCAAGTTGTATTCCTTATTTAACTATGTAAAGCACTTGTTTTGAGCGTGCTTTATAAATAATTCACTCAAATGCGTCATATTTTGTTGAGAATTTGTTTCAACGGCTTTCTAAATTAATTGAAAACCAAGTCCTGGAATAAAGTCTCAATGTAACTTGCTGCGTGAATAAAGTTTATTCAGCATGAATGATAATTTGTAGCACTTTTCTGAAGTGACAACCTGCTTGCTATTTACACTCACCAGTCATTTTAACCCTTTGATGCAAAACATGGGTCAAAAGTGTCCCGGCTGAGTTTTTATCTTCTATATCTTTGCAATAAATTAATTCCATCATTCAGTATTCAAGGTATTCCTCAATTAACTTGTTTTTGATCATCATACATCCTTATTTTATTTTTTCCTTTCTTACTTTTTGAATAAAAACCCTTTTTGTATCACTACCCTTCTAATGCACAACATGGGTCAAAAACAACCTGCATTAATTTTCCAGGTTATTTCATGTATGGCTGAGTGTTTCTATGATCTCATCTCATCTCATTATCTGTAGCCGCTTTATCCTTCTACAGGGTCGCAGGCAAGCTGGAGCCTATCCCAGCTGACTACGGGCGAAAGGCAGGGTACACCCTGGACAAGTCGCCAGGTCATCACAGGGCCGAAACATAGACACAGACAACCATTCACACTCACATTCACACCTACGGTCAATTTAGAGTCACCAGTTAACCTAACCTGCATGTCTTTGGACTGTGGGGGAAACCGGAGCACCCGGAGGAAACCCATGCGGAGAACATGCAAACTCCACACAGAAAGGCCCTCACCGGCCACGGGGCTCAAACCCGGACCTTCTTGCTGTGAGGCGACAGCACTAACCACTACACCACCTGTTTCTATGATATACTTTTGAAATAAATTCATTTTGTCATTTACTTTTCCAAATATGCAGTAAATATCTTGTTTTTGTTTAGCATAAATCATCATTTTTATTTTTCCTTTCTTAAGTTATGAACAAGCACAGCTTTTGTAATTCTACATCAAGTTTACACACATGGGTCAGACCCGACCCGCATGCATTTACTCCAGCGTTTGGTGGGAACTGTGAATTGTGCTTGTGTCAGACATTTCACAGCTCAGCACAGCGCCCTTTGCCCATCTAATACATGCAAGTAATGTTTTTCAATTGTTCTAACATTACCTTAGAAAAAAATGGATTATGTTTAGGTTCCCTTGAGAGTGAGTAGATTACTTGTCAGAAAGTTACAAGTAATTACTATTAGCTACCGAGCTGTTGACATATTCTACTTTAGTTAGCTAATTTTATTGTAGTTGGCTTAGCTAACTACATAGTTAATAAATAAATAACTGGCCCCATTCATTGCTAAAGTAATTACTTGAAACAAATTATTATTATTATAGTATTAAGACATTTAATTTTAAATCACACTTGGATGACCCATGTGTAGTAATATAAAAAGTATTTTTGTTCATAAAGTAGGAAAGAAAAAATTAAATTAATGATTTGTGGTAATTAAAAACACGATATTTAAAGAATACTTGGAATATTCAATCATAAAATAAATTGATTTCAAAAGATAGAGCAAAGAAAAACTCAGTCAGCATGAAATAACCTGGAAAATGAATGCGGGTCATTTTTGACCCATGTTGTGCGTTAGAAGGGGTGTGCATATGTTTTGCATCAAAGGGTTAATAGGAACTTGCTCTAGATTCTAAGGTTCCTGTTCTTGGCTGCAGGACTGGAACCCAATGTGTTCTTCTGCTGTTGCATGCTGAGATGCTTTTCTGCTCACCACGGTTGTAAAGAGTTGCTATGAGTTGCTATAACCTTCCAGGCAAAAAAAAAGCTCAAAGCAATCTGTCCATTTTCCTCTGACCTCTCTTATCAACAAGGTGTTTGTTTCCACCCACAGAACTGTCACTCACTCAATGTTTGTTTGTTTTTCACACCCCAGCAGTTTCTGAAATACTCAAACCAGTCCATCTGGCTCAATCCAACACCCATGCCACAGTGAAAGAATGTCACACTTTGGGATCACAATTTTTTTCCCATTCTGATGTTTGATGTGAGTGAACATTAATGAACTGAAGATCGTGATTTCTATCTGTGTGATTTTATGCATCAAGAGATCGGCTGATTAGAGAACTGTATCAAACAGCAGGTGGATGTATGGGTGTTCCTAATAAACTGGCCAGTAAATGTATATATAAATGCTGCTTTGTTACCAGGTCCCCTGGTGGCTTGGAGGACGAGTGAGCGCATTAGTAAATATGTGACATATTATGACTGTAAATACATCCTGAGTCTTAGCTTTGATTGTGTACATCTTCCTGAAAGAAAGGTCTTAAACTCTAAAAGCTTGCTTTAACAAAGTTTAAATTTTCCTTCATCGCACTTAAAGGTGCGATATGTAAAATGGAAAAGTGTTTCTAAGCTTGTAAGGATTGCATCATTTCTTCAACGTCGTCTTAGAAAAAAAAGAAATTCCATGAATTTCTGAATTTGGCTCATTTCTGTTTCAGGTGTTTGCTAACAATTTATGGGCCAGAAATCATGCAAGAATACACCTGCTCAGTTTTGCTTTTTTTTTCTCCCCTCCTTAAAGGAGAACTGAAGGCAATTTTTTTATTATTAAAATTCTATTTCTCTCATTTTATTAAATATCGGAATGCATTTTTGATCGCTACTTTGTCGCTGCTAAGCCCGGACTTTGTATTTAATTAAATGTTTTAATTACAATGTACGTAAAAATTTAAGTTTGACTGCATTACTAAAAAATATTAAGTATATTCTACTAATTTGTACACATAGTCAAAAGTGTTAATAAGTTTAAGTCGAATGGCCTTAAAATTCTAAGTTTTAGTCATGATCACACCTCTTTTTTAATCTGCGCAGAGTTGTGAAGCCGCCATTTTAACTTTCACAGATCAGCAGCGGTTACGTGAGGTTTGGTAAAATTCAGAGTGAGCTTCAGCCAACGTTTCTTCTCTGAACTTAGTATTTTGGATCCTGACTGTCGGTGGGAATGTTTGTTTTAACTTTAAGAGCAGTGGGAATCGCGTGTTTTACAGTTACAGGTGGTATTTTACCAATTTCACGTCATTTTCATCTGTTGGCTAAGTTGCTTTTGTCACTGTGGAGAGCTCTCTGGATTTGGAATGGGACACTTTTGAAGACTTTTCGGATAATGTAAGTATACAGCACAACCATATCATAGGTTTAATCATTATATATTGTACGATTAAGTAGCTAACGTTAGAATTGACGTTCTTCCCCTATTAGCTAAGTGCTCACTAGCTGTTAGCTGCAGTGAACACCCGACCGACAGCACAGAAAACGCGGTCTTCCACGCTGCGCAGCACAAGGCAGAAGGAGAGAGAAAGGAAGGCGACGGTCCGTTGGTGTATCACTGTTTGGATTTATTTGGACATGCTATTTGGTTAAGTAGGTTTTTGGTGTGTCAGTTCATCACTATTGCTTACCTTTTCCATCCTCTCTCTCTCTCCCTCTCTCTCTGAAAGTAAATATTTCTTTCAGTGAAAATCTTATGCATATTTTCTCAGTCCTGCCATTAAGAAAGATGAACACCATGCTGTCAGTCTTGTGAATCCAGGATTTGATTGTTTTCGTTTCTGCTCCTTTTTTTTTTTGTAAATGTGCTATCTACAATAAAATAAAAGAGAAAAAGAATGTACATTTGTTTTCTTTTTTTGTTCATTAAAGTTAGTATTGCTATTTATATTGCATTAAACCAACTTGGCATTTAGTGTAATGAACTTAATATGTTACATTTAATGATTATACAAAGCAATTGGTTTAGCAAAAGATTTTAAGTTAAATCAACTTGGTATTTAGTGTGTTGTACTTAAAATAGCAATTCCATTCCCATCAAGCATTGAAGTTTAATTCACTCAAGTTTTGATTATACATTACTTAATTTTTTTAAGGCGACCGGTTTCCTCAAATTTTTTAAGTAAACTCAACTTATCCGGGCTTTTTGTCCCAAGAGGATATTAAGATTTTAAATATTAAAGCAGTTAAGTGAATTAGACTTATCGTATTAAGTTCTGAGCATTCTAGTCTTAAGTAGACTGCACAGTTTTTGTTTAGTTCATTAATTGAGTCGTTCAAGTTGATTGTACTTGACAAATTCATTTTCTCTACTCTTCATAACTTAAACCACTTAAGGCAATCGCTTTACTAAAGTCGTTTAAGTGTACTCAACTTATCCGGGTTTACAGTGATAGCAAGTTATGAGTGTTTGAAATATGCTCTGTAATAGACCCCGAAGCCGTTTGTTTTCAGGATAATGGCTGGCTGATGAAATTATTGGCTGGCTAGCTGACTCAGCCAAAACCTTAATGGCTGCTGCAGCCACCAAAATGTTTATGGCTACAAATGGCTGATACTGGACGTCACTGTGTGGCATATATCCGGGCGAACGGATCAAACAAATGGGGGGAATAAATAGCAAATTACCACAGGTCCCCTGGTCTCTTACTTCATTGTAAATATAAATCTAGCAAGATTGTAGTTCAATGCTAATAATAAGCTAATCTGGATTGTTCGAGGAAGGCATCTAGCTATCTACTCTCACTAGCAATGACCAGTGAAGGACTGGCAGCTATCTTACTATGATGAAAGTAGAGTGGTGGAGTACTTTTTTTTTTATCAATCTCGAAGTATGTGAAACAAACAAACAAAAAAAAAATACCTTTACACTTTCCCTCAGCAGCGGCAAAGAATGCAGCCATCTCGTCGATATCGGAGTCGATTGATGCTCTGGGTGGGTTCCCGGGTTCCCCAGTGTATCGTGGTAACGGTGTGAGGGGCGGGAAGCCAGACAGGTAGTCACAACGGCAAGCTTGTGGTGGCTCTCTGTGCTGTGATATCAGTTCTAAATCTCTACAGTGTATGCCTATACGTCTCTATTGTGTTACTACTAGTGTGTACAGTTGATCATGTTTGTGTCACTTTTCTTGTAGCTCATGATGTGGATAAACCCATTATTTGATGTACACAATTCTTAGTGGCTCAGCCAAATTTTATTAGATAGCGGCTCAAATTGGCTTACAAAATTATTGGCTGGCGGCGGCTCAAATTCTAAATGGCGGTTTTAGCGGCGCCTGGCGGCGGCTTCGGGGTCTACTCTGTAATATATCAGTCCATATGTCAAAGCAATGGCCGTAAACGAGATTTGTTGAGACCTGTGCGAGACACCGTAGGATGGAAGTAAAACATACAGCGGAAATCAAAGCGACCAACATCTGCCAATGCTGTCAAAAGATGCGCGCACCCTCTTTCGAATGCTGGAAGTTTTGTTTGTTTTGATAGCAGTCAGGAAAGTTTGAAAAAAGTAGGCAGTAATCGTCATTTAAACTCGTTTTTGTGTAATATTTCGTTTAGAAAACAGTTTTCAAAATGGCGGCACTGACACCTGGCTGACACTTCACGTTTCGAAGTCTCGCACAAGTCTCGTGAAGATTGCACTGGTAAGCGACGCCTGCCGTCAGTGGCGTGCACAGACATTTTGGGGGGCAAGTGCTCTGGGGGGAAAAAAGGGCACTTTTTTGCGCATGTGGAACACCTTATTATAAAAGTCTGAGATTTAACCCTCCTCTTGTGTTCATAATCATATCAAAGTTTTGGGTATTTTTCTGTAGTTCCATCTTTAAAAAGTCTGATAAAGTCTGAAAGTCTGATCTTCCCGTCACTGACTTGAGTCTCAAGACTGTGTTTATTCATAGATTTCCGTGAGATCATCTTAAAATTTGTAACGAAATATACACACTCAATGGGCTCAACGGAGCTCTCCTTTATTTGCATAACGGCATGCATACTAGCGTAACGTGATATTCTTAATCATGTTATAAAAACAGGTCGGAATTGATGGAGTGGGGTTGCCTCAATGGTTTAGGCTACATTTAAAATGTTGTTCAGTTTGTTTCTCCATATGGAAAGGGAGCAAATAAGCTGGCAAAGGCTGCCATGTGCAGTTGTTTCTGTATGCGACGGGCTACTTCACGACAAAATAATTACAGCTTGGGCTTAGAGGGCAAACAATACATTTTCACTCGATTCATGTGTTACCTGGCTGGTGGGGCAGGGGAAGAGCTGACTGACTGCCCGATGTGTTGTCTGCGCTACGACAAGGCCGTGGCTTCCAGGACGCTATGCTGCTGCAACCTCACATTGAATGCACTGCACGCTTGTTCACGTGACAGAGCAAGAGAGACAGAGGTCCGGTGTGTGTGCGGAGGGGGCACACATGGGGACATTATTTTCACACACGCTTTTAATGCCGCGGCTTTTCTAAAAGATCATGTCGACATTGGCCTCAGTAAACTGTAAAAAAAAAAAAAATCAAAAGGGCACTTTTTTGGACAGAGGGCAGAGGGGCAGGTGCTTGAGCACCACCTCGTGTCTATCTGTGCACGCCACTGCCTGCCGTGGACCAAACGAAAACCGAATAGGCCGATAAGTATAATATTTAATTGCAATTAGTTGCCAATACGAGTAGTGATATAAAGTTACTAAAACCGAAAACGTAAATGAATAACACATTAATTAAGAAATAAAGCAAGTTTAAAAATGACTTCAGTTCTCCTTTAAAAGTCGATAATTCGAATGCCATTTTAGAAGAAGTAGTGATGTCAGTTAAAACAACCGTTGTAATTCAATTTGAAATAAAATTACACACTGCAACTTTAATCATTCTTTTTTGCTATATAATATAAATGCTGCTTTGGTACAGGGCCGACCGCAAGTTGGCCTTAGTGTGTCCGCCTGTCAATCGGGAGATCGCAAGTTCTACTTGTGACTGGGTCATACCGAAGACCATCATAAAAATGGTACCTACTACCATCTGGCAAGGCATGCTGCAATACAGATGCGAATAGGGAAGTCAAACTCTCATGGTTACCAGAGAACCAATCCCCCACTGTAACCCTAGCTGTATCGAAACGGAGATCGGCGCCGCACCCATACGCTGTAAAGAGCTGGTTAGTACTGGGACAAGAGACTGCCTGGGAAGACCAGATCCTGGCATGAGACGGACTTTGACCTGACCTGACTTTGTTACAGGGCCCCCTGGTGGTGTGGAGGCACTAAACAACTGCTTCCATCTCTGAAAATTGAAAAACGATCCGTGTGCTCGTTTTCTGTTTCCTATTCCCCATAAACTTTGATAAAGTGTCACTGTGCCTACGAAGAGTTCACCTTCTTGAACACAGCATGCTCTTGATTACACTGGAACAGAAAAGATCTTGATCACTCATTATTCTCAGCCCGCAGGTCAAATGACATGTGTTGTGTCTTGTGCAAACATAAGAGGTCATAAAGATGTTAATGAAGAAATCTTTACCGGTCATTGATTTAAGCCCTCCTGTGGGCCTGTGCTACTTGCTGTGCTGATAACGAAGCTAGCTGCCGATGTGAGAAGTGAGCGTGCACTGATTTATGACAAACAGCATGGAGTTCACTTATTAACGATGACCTTAAAGAACCTGCGAGTAAAAGGGCTCAATGGAAGTGTTGTTAATTGGTTATGAACTTTGGGCTGATCGCCCATCGTGGTGACATCATGGTATCGCGATTAATGAACAGGTATACCGTACGTAGATAATACGTGTTCCTCCTTAAGCTTGTAAATCCATTCATTTAAAGATTAATAAGAGATAAAATGGCACACGGCAAACAAAGAAAGTCAACAAGCCCGAATCTTTGTCTCATCAACAAGCACTTGTGTTTACACTTAATATTCATATGCATGTTTACAAGGAGCGTGCATATCAGTCTTACACGGTGGCACATCCTTATAAATACAATGAGCACGGAGATTAACGACATCATTAAAAGCACAAACCTGCAGGAGATGCAGTGCTTAATGAGGAGGAGCTGCCACGTTGTGCAGCTTGTATTCATTACGCTGACTAGTTTTAGGCTACGAAAAGCCCTGACACATCCTCCCACTGACAAAGCACAAGGGAATTATGGGATGGCACTGGGTGGGTGGGTGGGTGGGTGGGTTGGGGAGGGGGTTAGTAAAGAAAACATGTGTGATATCAGTATACATCTGGAGTCTTAGCTTTGAGTGTATACATCTTGACAAAACTCTTTCAAACTCATTTTTAGTACTAAATGTACTATGTTACGACAATAACAAACTTAAAGGTGCGGTATGTTACATTTAAAAGTATTTCGAAGCTAGTAACAATGACAATCACATCATTCCTTTGGAAAAAAAAAAGGTCAATACAATGAATCTGGCTTATTTCTATTTCAAGTGCATGCTAACAATTTTCTGGCCCGGAAATGACCTTTGCCATAGAATTCACTTGCTTTTTTTTTTTTCTTAAAAGGCAACAATGTAAACACTAGAAGACAAGGAGAAATTTTGGTAATATTTTCATTGCAGTTGTAATCTATCCTAAAATTATATACCGCACCTTTAATCATATTTTTAAAAAGAATTATTCAATGTTAACCCGATACATGGGTATACAGTATGCGCAGAAATCAAATATATATATATATATATATATATATATATATATATATATATATATATATATATATTTTAATAATAACCTACCTTACCTGGTTACTTTTTAAGAGCATTGTTGTGTTTGTGGTGTTTAACGTCACACACTTTTAAATTTAAAGTTGTAATTAGATGCTGTGTTGCTGTGTACTGTTATTAAATTGAGAGTTTATAAATTAGCGATTTTAATCAGTGGGACTGCGTCATGTTTATTCTCTCATTATAGGCTACGGAAGCCCTGAAAATATGGGTGATATTCCTTTATACAGTTAGGTCCATAAATATTTGGACAGAGGCAACATTTTTCTAATTTTGGTTCTGTACATTACCACAATGAATTTTGAAAAAAAAAAAAACAATTCAGATGCAGTTGAAGTTCAGACTTTCAGCTTTAATTCAGTGGGTTGAACAAAATGATTGCATAAAAATGTGAGGAACTAAAGCATTTTTTAAACACAATCCCTTCATTTCAGGGGCTCAAAAGTAATTGGACAAATTAAATAATTATAAATAAAATGTTCATTTCTAATACTTGGTTGAAAACCCTTTGTTGGCAATGACTGCCTGAAGTCTTGAACTCATGGACATCACCAGACGCTGTGTTTCCTCCTTTTTAATGCTCTGCCAGGTCTTTACTGCAGCAGTTTTCAGTTGCTGTTTGTTTGTGGGCCTTTCTGTCTGAAGTTTAGTCTTTAACAAGTGAAATGCATGCTCAATTGGGTTGAAATCAGGTGACTGACTTGGCCATTCAAGAATATTCCACTTCTTTGCTTTAATAAACTCCTGGGTTGCTTTGTCTTTATGTTTCGGGTCATTGTCCATCTGTATAATGAAATGCCGACCAATCAGTTTGGCTGCATTTGGCTGGATTTGAGCACACAGTATGTCTCTGAATACCTCAGAATTCATCCGGCTGCTTCTGTCCTGTGTCACATCATCAATAAACACTAGTGACCCAGTGCCACTGGCAGCCATGCATGCCCAAGCCATCACACTGCCTCCGCCGTGTTTTACAGATGATGTGGTATGCTTTGGATCATGAGCTGTACCATGCCTTCGCCATACTTTTTTCTTTCCATCATTCTGGTAGAGGTTGATCTTGGTTTCATCTGTCCAAAGAATGTTCTTCCAGAACTGTGATGGCTTTTTTAGATGTTTTTTAGCAAAATCCAATCTAGCCTTTTTATTCTTGAGGCTTATGAGTGGCTTGCACCATGCAGTGAACCCTCTGTATTTACTTTCATGTAGTCTTCTCTTTATGGTAGATTTGGATATTGATACGCCTACCTCCTGGAGAGTGTTGTTCACTTGGTTGGCTGTTGTGAAGGGGTTTCTTTTCACCATGGAAATTATTCTGTGATCATCCACCACTGTTGTCTTCTGTGGGTGTCCAGGTCTTCTTGCATTGATGAGTTCACCAGTGCTTTCTTTCTTTCTCAGGATGTACCAAACTGTAGATTTTGCCACTCCTAATATTGTAGCAATTTCTCAGATGGGTTTTTTCTGTTTTCGCAGCTTAAGGATGGCTTGTTTCACCTGCATGGAGAGCTCCTTTGACCGCATGTTTTCTTCACAGCAAAATCTTCCAAATGCAAGCACCACACCTCAAATCAACTCCAGGCCTTTTATCTGCTTAATTGAGAACGACATAACGAAGGAATTGCCCACACCTGCCCATGAAATAGCCTTTGAGTCAACTGTCCAATTACTTTTGGTCCCTTTAAAAACAGGGTGGCACATGTTAAGGAGCTGAAACTCCTAAACCCTTCATCCAGTTTTAATGTGGATACCCTCAAATGAAAGCTGAAAGTCTGGACTTTATGTCCATGTCCATTATATAACTATAACTTGAATATGTTTCAGTAAACAGGTAAAAAAACAAAATTTGTGTCAGTGTCCAAATATATATGGACCTAACTGTGTATATATATGAGCAATTGTGTGCTCCGATTGGCTACTCTACTACTAGGATATCAGCTCATATACCGTGAGTAGAGAAAAACAAAATGCCGGAGCGTGTTGCTGAACCAACCGAGGATGAAATAAAAACGACTTCAAAACAAAACCTCAGAAAATACAAACAAAAAAAAAGCAACAAAAAATGGAATGAAAGCATTTCATGAAAAGAACGTATCTTTTTTATTTTTCAAGAATTATTATTATCGCATTTTTCACAAATTGCTCCTGTCATTTCACCGGTTTGTTTATATTCTGAGCGGAAATGATTTTGTCGGACATTTTGTGTAAAGTTTTTATTTATCGAATTTGCAAAATATTAAAATAAAAATGCTCTGTTTCTCAAAATCCAGTGAATGTGGATGGAATAAAACAGTTATTCCACTCAATCTCGTCGTACATGGGTGATAGCCAACTCGGTGCTACGCGCCTCATCGGCTATCAGCTCATGTACTGTATTTTTGAGTGTGTACATCTTTAGAAAGCTAGAAAACCAGATTCATTGGTGTTCTTTCTGGTTATTTCGAGTAATTTCACTCATTTAGAAAGCCCTGTGTTGCTAGAAAGGAGGTCTGGAAAGTGACAATGAAGCACCAGTAAGGTGCTGAGAAAAAACAGAGAGGGTTCGGAAATGAAAAAAAGAAAGACCATAAGGAAAAGGGGGAATGGAGGAAGCAGGGACAGAATCCAATCAAGAGAAAGGAAAAAAAAAGATGGTGAAAGAGAAAGATTCCACTAGGGATGTTACAGTCGACTCTTCATAACCCAGACAATTTACACCATTTAAAGCTGTGGGGGGAAAAGAGAGAAAGGAAGAAAAAGTATCCTGTTCCCCGGTGTCTCGCAACACAGACACAGACACGCTCGCATCACGTTCTGAATCCTGAACAAGTGCAAATTAGTTCATCAGCTCATGATGTTAGAGAGCATGTGCCTGGTTATATATAACTCAACAACATGCTCTATTCCATATGGCCTGACGATGATGCATTCGTACACACACGCACACACACACACACGCACGCTCATATAGGCACGCATGTGGCCGACATAAAGCCGCAAAGACTTCATGTGGTTGATGCACAGCCTGAATCAAGGCTAAAGTATTTACAGTGGTGCTTGAAAGTTTGTGAACCCTTTAGAATTTTCTACATTTCTGCATAAATATGGCCTAAAACATCATCAGGTTTTCACACAAGTCCTAAAAGTAGATAAAGAGAACCCAGTTAAACAAATGAGACAAAAATATTATACTTGGTCATTTATTTATTGAGGAAAATGATCCAATATTACATATCTGTGAGTGGCAAAAGTATGTGAACCTTTGCTTTCAGTATCTGGTGTGACCCCCTTGTGCAGCAATAAATGCAACTAAACGTTTGCAGTAACTGTTGATCAGTCCTGCACACCGGCTTGGAGGAATTATAGCCCGTTCCTCCGTACAGAACAGCTTCAACTCTGGGATGTTGGTGGGTTTCCTCACATGAACTGCTCGCTTCAGGTCCTTCCACAACATTTCCATTGGATTAAGGTCAGGACTTTGACTTGGCCATTCCAAAACATTAACTTTATTCTTCTTTAACCATTCTTTGGTAGAACGACTTGAGTGCTTAGGGTTGTTGTCTTGCTGCATGACCCACCTTCTCTTGAGATTCAGTTCATGGACAGATGTTCTGACATTTTCCTTTAGAATTTGCTGGTATAATTCAGAATTCATTGTTCCATCAATGATGGCAAGCCGTCCTGGCCCAGATGCAGCAAAACAGGCCCAAACCATGATACTACCACCACCATGTTTCACAGATGGGATAAGGTTCTTATGCTGGAATGCAGTGTTTTTCTTTCTCCAAACATAACGCTTCTCATTTAAACCAAAAATTCTATTTTGGTTTCATCCGTCCACAAAACATTTTTCCAATAGCCTTCTGGCTTGTCCACGTGATCTTTAGCAAACTGCAGATGAGCAGCAATGTTCTTTTTGGAGAGCAGTGGCTTTCTCCTTGCAACCTTTCCATGCACACCATTGTTGTTCAGTGTTCTCCTCATGGTGGACTCATGAACATTAACATTAGCCCATGTGAGAGAGGCCTTCAGTTGCTTAGAAGTTACCCTGGGGTCCTTTGTGACCTTGCCGACTATTACACGCCTTGCTCTTGGAGTGATCTTTGTTGGTCGACCACTCCTGGGGAGAGTAACAATGGTCTTGAATTTCCTCCATTTGTACACAATCTGTCTGACTGTGGATTGGTGGAGTCCAAACTCTTTAGAGATGGTTTTGTAACCTTTTCCAGCCTGATGAGCATCAACAACGCTTTTTCTGAGGTCCTCAGAAATCTCCTTTGTTCGTGCCATGATACATTTCCATAAACGTGTGTTGTGAAGATCAGACTTTGATAGATCCCTGTTCTTTAAATAAAACAGGGTGCCCACTCACACCTGATTGTCATCCCATTGATTGAAAACACCTGACTCTAATTTCACCTTCAAATTAACTGCTCATCCGAGAGGTTCACATACTTTTGCCACTCACAGATATGTAATATTGGATCATTTTCCTCAATAAATAAATGACCAAGTATAATATTTTTGTCTCATTTGTTTAACTGGGTTCTCTTTATCTACTTTTAGGACTTGTGTGAAAATCTGATGATGTTTTAGGTCATATTTATGCAGAAATATAGAAAATTCTAAAGGGTTCACAAACTTTCAAGCACCACTGTATAACAAAGTAACTTCATTGACAAATCTGGTTCAGTCACTAAGTCACAAAGTAATGGCACTTCTTCACCAGACGATGTAGCAATGTATGGCAAATCCAAACCGAGGCCTATCTGTATGCTGTCTGAGAGTGTGTGTGCTCCCATCACATAAAATAGGAACAGGAAGAGTTTCTCTAAGGCTGGGCAGACACTGTGCGATTTTTTCAATTGCGGTATTTAGCTGCTGCTTACACTGTACGAGTGAATCGCAGGGGTAAACAGCACGCAGCTTACGATTCCTGTTCTCACACTATACGATCCGATGCTCGGATGCGATCTGACTGCTCACACTGTACTTCCATACTTCCAGATTCTTGTATCCGGAACTGCAACGTGAATAGCGTTGTGACGTTCGCGAATGAACCGATTCTTTTGAACGGCTCCTAGGCATGAACGATGAGAACCGAGTCTCGAGCTGGGGGAGCCGTTCTTTCTGACGTTCTTTTTCTGTACTGTGTTTCAGATAGTTTATAATGTTGTGTGATATTAATGATAATATTGTGGGAAAACTACTTTGCACGGACGTTCATTTAATTTATTCTATCGTCATTTTGTTTGTTCTATTTTTGTGTATTTTATTTATTTATCTGTTTGTCTAGTTGTATCTATTTTGTATCTCAGACTTAAATATTTTTGTAAAACAAGTGTTTTTCTATAAAATATTCTTGCGTTCTTGATAACTATGTTCTTGAGTGGGTTCTTTTACAGAAAAGCCGTTCTGCATGGACATTCCTTGAAGCCCTCATTGTTTTTTAATGGTTATTTATGAGCGTTTAGGGGTTACAATAATGTAAGTCTAGGTTGCTTTATATAAAAGGTATGTCCAGAAATATTGATGTCACTGTCTAAGCAGAGGGATCTGGCTTCTTTAGATGCTGTCTTCTTAAAACTGAATAAATATTTAAAAAGAGCCAAATGAGCCAGTCTTTTGAACGGCTCTTTTCAAAGAACGGATCACAAAGATGCGGATCCCATCAAAGAGCCATAAATCCCATCTCTAAACGTGAAGAAGAAGAGGAGACCGGAAGTGCTGCTCAGTGTTTGTTTTCTCTTCCGTATCTGTGTTCGCGCATGTGTAGTGTGACAGGTTGAGGTAAATCGGCTCGTGACACTGCTTCAACAGTGCGACAGCCTCACGATGGGCGACCAGGATTTCAAACATGTTTGATTTTCATCCGATCGATCGGGAGGAGGTCGTGAGGTGTTAATCGCTTGTCGTTACCCCATGTATACTACACGATCCGAGACGCACGATTGAGCCAAAAATCGGCCCGATCTCCAAAATAGTCGCACGAGTGAAAATGGTGTCAAAATCGGGCCAAAAATCGCACAGTGTATGCCCAGCCTAAAGGTTATGTGATGACTCGTGATCAAATGTGGTGGCCAATGGGTGCCAAAACTTTTCATCTCCATGTAACTGCAATAAATTTTGAGTGGAAAAAAAAATACAAAAAAAAAAAACAGGAGCACATTTTAGACGCTTCATTGTAAATGGCGTTTACTGGAAATGTAGAGCACGACACCTATCTGTTACACCCTATAGTGAACAAGCATCGTGAATGTACACTCACTGGCCACTTTATTTGGAACACCCATACACCCACCTGCTGTTTGATGCAGTTCTCTAATCGGCTGATCCCTTGATGCGTAAAATCACGCGGATGCAAATCAAGAGCTTCAGTTCATTCATGTTCAAACATCAGAACGGGAAAAATTGTGATCTCAAAGTGTGACTTTCTTTCACTGTGACATGGGTGTTGGATTGAGCCAGATGGACTGGTTTGAGTATTTCAGAAACTGCTGATCTCCTGGGGTTTTCACACACAACAGTCTCTCTAACACAGAATGGTGCAAAAAACAAAAAACATTGGCTTGAGTGAGGGACAGTTCTGTTGGTGGAAAGTAAAGAAACGGCTTGTTGATAAGAGAGGTCAGAGGAAAATAATAATAATAATAATAATAATAATAAGTTAAATTTATATAGTGCCTTTCAAAAAACCCAAGGACGCTTTACAATTATAAACAAAGGAAAATACAGTGGTGCTTGAAAGTTTGTGAACCCTTTAGAATTTTCTATATTTCTGCATAAATATGACCTAAAACATCATCAGATTTTCACACAAGTCCTAAAAGTAGATAAAGAGAACCCAGTTAAACAAATGAGACAAAAATATTCTACTTGGTCATTTATTTATTGAGGAAAATTATCCAATATTACATATCTGTGAGTGGCAAAAGTATGTGAACCTCTAGGATTAGCAATAAATTTAAAGGTGAAATTAGAGTCAGGTGTTTTCAATCAATGGGATGACAATCAGGTGTGAGTGGGCACCCTGTTTTATTTAAAGAACAGGGATCCATCAAAGTCTGATCTTCACAACACATGTTTGTGGAAGTGTATCATGGCACGAACAAAGGAGATTTCTGAGGACCTCAGAAAAAGCGTTGTTGATGCACATCAGGCTGGAAAAGGTTACAGAACCATCTCTAAAGAGTTTGGACTCCACCAATCCACAGTCAGATAGATTGTGTACAAATGGAGGAAATACAAGACCATTGTTACCCTCCCCAGGAGTGGTCGACCAGCAAAGATCACTCCAAGAGCAAGGTGTGTAATAGTCATCGAGGTCACAAAAGACCCCAGGGTAACTTCTAAGCAACTGAAGGCCTCTCTCACATTGGCTAATGTTAATGTTCATGAGTCCACCATCAGGAGAACACTGAACAACAATGGTGTGCATGGCAGGGTTGCAAGGAGAAAGCCACTGCTCTCCAAAAGAACATTGCTGCTCATCTGCAGTTTGCAAAAGATCACGTGGACAAGCCAGAAGGTTATTGGAAAAATGTTTTGTGGACGGATTAGACCAAAATAGAACTTTTTGGTTTAAATGAGAAGCGTTATGTTTGGAGAAAGGAAAGCACTGCATTCCAGCATCAGAACCTTATCCCATCTGTGAAACATGGTGGTGTCAGTATCATGGTTTGGGCCTGTTTTACTGCATCTGGGCCAGGACGGCTTGCCATCATTGATGGAACAATGAATTCTGAAGGAAAATGTCATGACATCTGTCCATGAAGTGAATCTCAAGAGAAGGTAGGTCATGCAGCAAGACAGCAACCCTAAGCACACAAGTCGTTCTACCAAAGAATGGTTAAAGAGGGATAAAGTTAATGTTTTGGAATGGCCAAGTCAAAGTCCTGACCTTAATCCAATGGAAATGTTGTGGAAGGACCTGAAGCGAGCAGTTCATGTGAGGAAACCCACCAACATCCCAGAGTTGAAGCTGCTCTGTACGGAGGAATGGGCTAAAATTCCTCCAAGCCGGTGTGCAGGACTGATCAACAGTTACCGCAAACGTTTAGTTGCAGTTATTGCTGCACAAGGGGGTCACACCAGATACTGAAAGCAAAGGTTCACATACTTTTGCCACTCACAGATGTGTAATATTGGATCATTTTCCTCAATAAATAAATGACCAAGTATAATATTTTTGTCTCATTTGTTTAACTGAGTTCTCTTTATCAACTTTTAGGACTTGTGTGAAAATCTGATGATGTTTTAGGTCATATTTATGCAGAAATATAGAAAATTCTAAAGGGTTCACAAACTTTCAAGCACCACTGTAAATAAATAAATAAATAAAAAATAAAAAGTCCACCAAGTAGGGGTCAGGATGTAATTCCCGTGGTGTAGCAGCCACAGTCCCACCAAAAGGCGCACGAAAACGAGTCCCACATCTCCAGCACCGCCGCCGTGATGCCGTCAGCAACATCGCTCGAACACCATGCCATGGATCCACAAAGCGAGCACAGAAGCTCCGCCACGCAGAGCGCTGGTGTGTCCCAAACCATCTGCACAGCCGCCGCGACACCACCGAGCAACATCGCTCGGAACATCACGCCAAGCGTTAAAGCGCAGAGCGCTGGACAACCACGATGTAAAATGAGCAACAAGCTCACTGCAGTCCACAGCTGGGAGCACAGGCATCACCCACGGCGAATCAAGGCCTGGAGGGAACCGATGCCCAAAACTAGGTCCGGAGCTACACCACAACCGGCGGACAAAAACACTCAAACAAACATCAAACTACTGTACACAAACACACAGGAAAAAAAAAAGAAATAAAATAAAATAAAGAAGCTCCGGTGAGAAGCGGCAGCCAGAACGCGCACGACGTACTCTCAACCGGAAACGGAAATACGGAAATGAAAATGGACAGACTGGTTCGAGCTTTTTGGCCAGGAAGGATATAGTAACTCAAAGCAACTCTTTACAACCATGGTGAGCAGAAAAGCATCTCAGCATGCAACAGAAAACAGAAGAACACATTGGGTTCCACTCCTGCAGCCAAGAACAGGGATCTTAGAATCAACAACAAGTTCCTATTAAAGTGGCCGGTGAGTGTAGAAAAGCTTCTGGAATTCCTTTGGGAACCTTGAAATTGTATGTGGATGGGTGGATGGTATAGGACTCATGGAGAAAGATATAGAAATGACAAAATGTGAGATGTGGGTTAAGGCATTCCTGAGCCGTGCCACATTGTCTGGAAGGAAAAGCTATAAATCGGACAGCTAAACACTCCGTATTCAGTGTTCCATACAGTGGAAAATCAGGAAAGCGACAAAGAACATTATAAAAGGGAAGAGCCAAACCAAACCAAGGTTATAAAAATGACTTAGAACTCCATAAATTAGAAAAAAAAAAGCTGTACTCTGAAGTAAGGTTACCATAGTAACCCCATGCATTCATCAGAGAGAGAAGAGGGAGAGCACGAATCAAAGCATGGCTGTCCATTTTGCATATTTCATAGCCGCTCGGATCTATCGTTTCTACGCTACGTACTATATCATAGTGCATTATAGGATTTAAATAGTGCATCTAATTTATCCAGTACAAAATGGTGCACTATAGTATTGTGAGTAGGGGCAGATTCAGACGCCGCTTTTCTTTAATACTGCTTGGTTCACCACTAGAGGAGCTATAGAGCTTGACAGTAAACAGACACTCGAAAGCAAACCCATACCAAACTAGAAGGGCACTCAGTAGAGTGCATACCTCAGCCAAGCCACATATTATCAATGGTAAAAATCAAATCACTTGAACCTAGGATAATACTGAAGCTGTCCACCAAATTTCATCCAAATCCCTTCACTATTTTTTGAGTTATGTTGGGAACAGACAGTCCTGGATCCCCATACATAACTGGATTTGCATCAAAATCAAGTCAATTGTTCCTTGGCCCATGGCTCACCTTTTCTCCAAATTTCATCCAAATCCGTTCACTACTTTTTGAGTTACACTGGAAAAATATGTCTGTGAAGGTTCTCGATCATCCAGGTCATCGTAAACCGTAGGTGCTAAAGAAGGCAACTGGACTTGCTTGAAATCCTTGAAGATGTTTCACCTCTCACCCAAAAGGCTTCTTCAGTTCTATCTGATGAGTGTCAGTTCTGTCAGACCCTCGAGGCTGCTAACACCGTTCACTCCCAGCCTCAAGTGACCCTAACAACCTACAGGATGGTTGAGAGGGTCAACGACCCATGTGACCTCAACGACTCTCCCGAAGGCCTCTGCATGCTCTTGCGACAAGGCTTTCGCAGATAGCTTTTCGCAGACAGTTGTAATTTATTGTTGAGCGGGGGAATAGGCGTGCGCGATGTTATTCACCGGCACAACGCAAGGGGGCGCGAAGTCGCTAGGAGTAGTTGGTGGGTGTGGTTAGTGGAGTGTTTATCCTCCGGTTACTTATAATGACTAGAACTTTTTTTTTTTATAATGACTAGAACTGGAGTTGTATAGATGTCCGTACTTCCTCACTTCCTCAATCAACCGCTCTTCATGCTGCTCCATCTTCGCCCGTGTTTTTAAAAATGCCGGTCGTGAAAACAAAACAAACCGGGAAAGTAGGGAAGCGGAAGTGCGTGTACAGCGGGTAGAGTGGACCAATCAGAGCCCTCTTGTCTGCGGCGCTGTCTGCAAGGCTTCTGCGGTGGTCACAATTTTTGGGAGGTGCGCGCAGAGCGTCTGCGAAAGTGGGGGGGCTACGCAGACACTGTCTGCGACACCGTCTGCGAGGACTGGGTTGTCAGCATAAATTGGCCTTTAGGGTTGCTTTTGGTCTACTAGAGGACAAATACCTGGAACTCCCCACTAGTCAGACAGAACTAAATTAGTCTTTCGGATGAGAGGTGAAACGTCTTCAAGGATTTCAAGCAAGTCCAGTTGCCTTCTTTAGCACCTAAAGATTACTTTGGGAAAAGTGCTTTCCCAAAAAATATTTTTTCGTTTCCGTTTCCGGTTGAGAGTACGTCGTGTGCATTCTGGCTGCCGCTTCTCACCAGAACTTTTTTTAATTTTATTTTTATTTTCTTTCTTTTTCAATTTTCATTTTATTTGTTGTTTTTTTTTTATGTGTGTTTGTGTAGTTTGATGTTTGAGTGTTTTGTCCGCGGGTTGTAGTGTAGCTCCGGACCCAGTTTGGGCGTTGGTTCCCTCCAGGCCTTGGTTTGCCGTAGGTGATGCCTGCGCTCCCGGCTGTGGACTGCAGTGAGCTCGCTGCTCATTTTATATCGTGGTTGTCCAGCGCTCTGCGCTTTGATGCTTGGAGTGATGTTGCTCGGTGGCGTCGCAGCGGCTGTGCAGGCGGTCTGGGACACACCAGCGCTCTGCGTGGCGGAGCTTCTCTGCTCGCTTTGTGGATCCACGGCGTGGTGTTTGAGCGATGTGGCTGACGGCGTCACGGCAGCTGTGCTGGAGATGTGGGACTCGTTTTCATGCGCCTTTTGGTGGGACTGTGGCTGCTACACCACGGGAATTATCTTGACCCCTACTTGGTGGACTCATTATCTCTAGCCGCTTTATCCTTCCACAGGGTCGCAGGCAAGCTGGAGCCTATCCCAGCTGACTACGGGCGAAAGGCGGGGTACACCCTGGACAAGTCGCCAGGTCATCACAGGGCTGACACATAGACACAGACAACCATTCACACTCACATTCACACCTACGGTCAATTTAGAGTCACCAGTTAACCTAACCTGCATGTCTTTGGACTGTGGGGGAAACTGGAGCACGCGGAGGAAACCCACGCGGATACGGGGAGAACATGCAAACTCCGCACCGAAAGGCCCTCGCCGGCCACGGGGCTCGAACCCAGGACCTTCTTGCTGTGAGGCGACAGCGCTAACCACTACACCACCGTGCCGCCACTTGGTGGACTTTTTACTTTTATTTTTTATTATTCAATTATTTATTTATTTTTATTTATTTTTTTCTTTGTCGATAATTGTAAAGCGTCCTTGGGTTTTTTGAAAGGCACTATATAAATTTAACATTATTATTATTATTAAGTGATACAAATTAACAAACAAACGGCAGTGAAAACATAACTCCTCCAACAAAGTTGATGGGGGTAAACATAGCATGTGATTCCTTCCCATGAAGAAGGACAAGCCTTATAGCTAGCATGTGCTCATAAGAAAAAAACCAGGCTTTCGTCTAAACGGGGGAACAGGGGCGCTGCGCCCTCTTACTCTCGGCGTGCGCCCCCTTACCGACTCCGTGAAAACATCCCAGCAACACTACGTGACAATGTGCCTGATCATCAAATACGTTATAATTGCTCCAAAAATATTCCAATCATAGTAGATACACCGCCAGACGGTGCAAAAACAATCCGAATTGGCGTTTTCCAGACTGAGGCGCCATGTTGTTTAGTTGTTTACTTGTCGCGGCTGCTCTCGCGAGATTTGACATGGGTTACATACAAGGTCAGCTGACTTGTAGAGCGAGATTTCTCGAGACTGAATGACCTTTCACCCACCGGCGTGGGAGCTTTTGACAGAAGTAGTTCGCGAGTTGTTTTTGTTGACACTTGGGCATTTAAAGATGTCATCCCGCGGCACGAAGCAGAAGAAAGCAAAGACTGTCCGGGGCAGAAGAAGATTAGGCCAAATAAAAAAAATAGTGTGTTTCCGGTAACCCGACCGATCGAGAATTTCCGCGTCGAAATTGCCGACCGTAAAGTTTTTATTACAAATTTCCCTCGATATTTTAGTGTAAGCGGCGTTAGTTTGTCATAATTTTTTGTTTCAACGCATTCAAGTTGTGAAAGAAACGATAAAAAGTAAAATGTTTCGCCACTTCTATCAGGCCTCCTGCATAAACTGAGCCGAGCCGCCATTTTGAATCCTCATTCAAGGCTGTAATGCAAATTGCTTCCTTTTCAGTATACAAGTGCACTTCCATGGCAGGGAAAAACACTACATTTTGCCGCCTATGTAGTCCCCTATTTATACAAATAGGAGTCATTCAGGATTCAGCCATGTTTTTGCTCGACCCAAGTTCTACAGTAGGCTAGGCCGTCTGCTTTTAATGGAAGTAGCCTAGCCTAGGACGTTATTTTCACGTTATTTCTTGATAAGGTGTTTTCACGTTATTACACGAAAATATCATGAAATATCGCTTCCGTAGATCATAACTCGAACTCTTGCGATATTTTTTTATTCGTTTAAAGATTTAAAACACTTATTTTATTATGATGTGTGGTATAAAGGATTCTGTGCCAAAATACTATTTTGTAAGATGTTTACTTGTGTTAATTTTTTCGAACAAAATTTAAAAAAATTAAGAAAAAAAAAAAAACTTTCCTACCTACCGACCTTATTTTAGTATTTCATGTTACCGGAAACACACTATTTTTTTTTTTGGCCTTACTTCTTTCTTTTTCAATGTTGACAGACAATATGTTACAATTTCCCTCTCAGATAGCCTCAGAATGTCCCATTGGAGCATTTTTCAAAGGCTTTGCACGGCGGGGGGGGACAACCGGCACCATCCCCCCCGCCCCGCTCCCTCACCATGGTGAGCGCCCTCATACTAAATTTTTCTAGAAAAAACCCTGAAAACTGTTATCCAAAACGGTTCTTTGCTTGGTGGACTGCTCTTTAAAATGGTTCTACTTAGAAGCTTTTCCAAAAGGGAACCCTTAAAGTTCCCCAGTAAAAAGGACAAAGCCAAGAACCCTAATGGTTCACGGCCTAATGGTTAGAGAAGCAGCTTTGGGACCAAAAGATCACTGGTTCAATTCCCTGGAGTCAGTGAAGTGCCCTTGAGCAAGACACCCAACCCCCAACAGGCTGCTCTGA
Organism: Neoarius graeffei; assembly: GCF_027579695.1. NCBI lineage: Eukaryota > Metazoa > Chordata > Actinopteri > Siluriformes > Ariidae > Neoarius > Neoarius graeffei. Next base: position 102,022,199 of record NC_083569.1, read on the forward strand.
GTATGCTGCATGTCCCTCTGGATAAAAGTGTCTGCTAAATGACTGGAGTGTATTGTAACCCTCGAAGTTCCCAACTTGTTTAATCATTGCCATACCATGATTCACCACTAGAGGAGCTGTACAGCATACTGAGACATTGCAGCCTTGTCAATTTCCAGCTAAATGGGCTGAAACCTTTTTAACTTTTCTTTTTTGTGTTTATGTTCCTCCCTCACTCCTTGAGTTGTTGTATACAAGTTTGTGTTCATCCACAAATTGACACATTGAGATTTTAATCACAGTGCATCCATTCACTCAGAACACCTCTTTTCTCTGAGCCATTAAATCACAGGGTTTAAAAGGCGTGAAGAATTTCAAATGCAATAATGTGGAAAGCAAACAGATGGAAGGCAGCCCTCTTTTTTTAAAGGTTATATCAACAATCAACATCTCTTGTGCTTTAGACAAATCTGTCGTGCTGATGGTGCCGCCAAACAAAAGGAGCTTAAGCAGCTGGCACGCCTTACTTTATACTGTTATTAGGCCTGTTAAAGTTTAGAGCCCATCACATACAGCCATTTAGAAATGTTAATTCAATTTCTTTTCCATATCTGTAATTAGCAGTTGCGGCGAATGTAACGCGCTGGTGAATGGGATTCGAGGAAATGGAATTATTGCTCTGGCACAATACAACCATATGGTACAAGAGTACACAGAGTGGACCTGCGGGTTTTATTCAGCTTCATTAAACATTGAAATATGCCCTCATACTCACACTAGCCACTCAGCAACAGGTTTTGCATGGTTGCATAGGGCATGGCCAAAATTCATGGAGAAAAGTGTCACCTGATTCTTTCCAAAGAACAAGCTCATTTACACTCATCGGAAAAAGGGTTCCACAAGGGATCTTTGGATGGTTGGTGGTTCTTGCTCTCTCAAGGGGTTCTACTCATAGACTCTACAATTCCAAAGGAAACGCTGTCTTGTATCGAAGCTAGAAGAATTGAAGAACCTTTGAGACAGAGTTACCGATTTGTCTGAATGGAAAAATCCCACACAGAAAAATACAGCATCAGATTCTTAACCATGAAGAAAAACAAGCTATTCAACTAAATTTGATGGCAAAGGGTTCCACAAGGGATCTTTGGATGGTTGGTGGTTTTTGCTCTCTCAAGGGGTTCTACTCATAGAATCTACAATTCCAAAGGAAACGCTCTCTTGTATAGAAGCTAGAAGAAATGAAGAACCTTTGAGACAGTTACTGATTTGTCTGAATGGAAAAATCCCACAAAGAAAAATACAGCATCAGATTCCTAACCATGAAGAAAAACAAGGTATTTGGCTAAATTTGAAGGCAAAGGGTTCCACAAGGGATCTTTGGATGGTTGGTGGTTTTTGCTCTCTCAAGGGGTTCTACTCATAGAATCTACAATTCCAAAGGAAACGCTCTCTTGTATAGAAGCTAGAAGAAATGAAGAACCTTTGAGACAGAGTTACTGATTTGTCTGAATGGAAAAATCCCACAAAGAAAAATACAGCATCAGATTCCTAACCATGAAGAAAAACAAGGTATTTGGCTAAATTTGAAGGCAAAGGGTTCCACAAGGGATCTTTGGATGGTTGGTGGTTCTTGCTCTCTCAAGAGGTTCGACTCACAGAATCTACAATTCCAAAGGAAACGCTGTCTTGTATAGAACCTAGAAGAATCGAAGAACCTTTCAGACACAGTTACCGATTTGTTTGAAAGGAAAAATCCCCCCTACACACAGAGACAAATACAGTGTATGATTCCTAACCATGAAGAAAAACAAACTATTTGACTAAATTTGAAGGCAAAGGGTTCCTCAAGGGTTCTTTGGATGCTTTATGGTTCCTGCTTTCTCAAGGAGTTCTACCAAAACCATCTGTTGGCAAACTAAAGATACTTTGAGGTAGAGTTGAATTTTTATTTATTAATTTATCTATCTATCAATCCATCTAGTTATTTGTTTATTTATTTTAGAGTGTAAACAACAACAATTATTTCCAATTTGCTTTGGACGTATGGCTTTTTCGGATCCCTGTGGAAAAAAAAAATCCAGCTTGGTCTGATCCGCTACCGTCTGCCAAAACACACGCCAAGCTGGTCAAGCAATTACAAAACCTCAAATATTTATCAATCATGCAGTCATGTAATAAAGGAGCTGGAAAATAACCTACCAGCTGGCCGGGATAGTCTACTGCTGGATTTTCCAGCAGGATTGTCAGAAAAGCACATAAAGAAACTTCTCTCTTTTTGCTGAACTACACATCATTTAAATTGATTATATATATATATATATATATATATATATATATATATATATATATATATATATATATATATATATTTCATTGTGCATAAGAAGGAAAGACTCATTTCCACACCTACACCCTGTTACAAGACGAGTCTAATCATTAGAAACAGCACACACAAACTGCTAATAGGGATATCTAATGCACACTGAAAGATATCACAGTGAACAACTGAATTAAGTTTCATATCTACAAAGCAGAAGCAAACATCATTTTTAATGGTCAGTCTGTCTCATGGTTTGTGTTGAATATGTAATATAATATAATATATACAGTGCCAGGCGGCACGGTGGTGTAGTGGTTAGCGCTGTCGCCTCACAGCAAGAAGGTCCGGGTTCGAGCCCCGTGGCCGGCGAGGGCCTTTCTGTGCGGAGTTTGCATGTTCTCCCCATGTCCGCGTGGGTTTCCTCCGGGTGCTCCGGTTTCCCCCCACAGTCCAAAGACATGCAGGTTAGGTTAACTGGTGACTCTAAATTGACCGTAGGTGTGAATGTGGGTGTGAATGGTTGTCTGTGTCGATGTGTCAGCCCTGTGATGACCTGGCGACTTGTCCAGGGTGTACCCCGCCTTTCGCCCGTAGTCAGCTGGGATAGGCTCCAGCTTGCCTGCGACCCTGTAGAACAGGATAAAGCGGCTACAGATAATGAGATGAGATGAGATATACAGTGCCCTTGACAATTATTGTCACCCCTTGTAAAGATCAGTAAAAAGGGTTCGAAAAAATCCACCTTTTGGTGAAGTCGCTTCATGTCTTGCTGAAAAAATGAGAAAAATCCAATTTTTAATTGAAATGAATTTGTTCAAAGAAAAACAAATCCCTCATCAAGGAAATTATTTGCAACAAAAAACACATGTGCCACTATTATTGCCACCCCTGCATTTAATACTTTCTACACCCTCCATTTGCCAGTAAAACAGCACTGAGTCTCTCCTATAACATTTTATAAGGTTGGAGATACAGAGCAGGGCATCTGAGACCATTCCTCTTTACACAATCTCTCCACATCATCCAGGGTCCTCGACCCTCTCCTCTTCAGCTCACAACACAGGTTTTCACTGGGGTTCAGGTCAGGGGACTGAGATGGCCAGGGCAGAAGCTTCATTCTCTGGTCAGTGAAACATTTTTGTGTTGATTTGGACTTTGGATCAATGTCCTGCTGGAAGATCCAATGATGACCCAGTTTTAGTTTCCTGGCAGAGGCAGCCAGATTCTCATTTAAAATGTCCTGGTATTTCATGGAGTCCATGATGCCGTGGACCCTAACAAGGTTTCCAGGGTGTTTGGAGGAAAAACAGCCCCAAAACATCACAGAACATCCACCATATTTTACAGTTGGGATCGGGTTCTTTTCATTATAGCCTCCTTCTTTATGCACCAAACACACCTTGAGTGTTTATCATCAAAAAGGTCCATTTTTGTTCCATCAGACCAGAGAACATGGTTACAATCAAAGTTGGACTCCAGGCTCTTACGTTTGTGGTTAACTGACAGAAAGGCTTTTTTTCTGGCAAACCCAAATAATCTGTTGGTATGGAGGTGGAGTCTGATGGTGGTTTTGGAGATTTGGAAACCCCAAGATTTTACTTTTTCTTGTAATTCACCAACAGTGATCCTTGGGAATATTTTTTGCCTCTCTTACACTCCTCCTCACTGTATGTGGGGGCAAAATAAACTTGGGTGTTCTTCCAGGCGAGTTTATAACAGTTCCAGTTGGTGTCCACTTTTTTTTTATTGCCCTAACGGTAGAAATGAACATTTTCAGGCAAATAGCTATTGTTTTTAAATAACCATTCCCTGACTTATGAAAGTAAACACACTTCTTCCTTATTTGGTTTGTCTGTTCTCTTATCTTTCCCATGTTGATGTTGAGGGAATTTGTCCTCTGTGTCAGCTCATATTTGTTCCCCAGTTAATCAGTAAGTCATGGATTACAGCTTGAAAAAGTACAATTTAACTGGGAAACATGCTTCAGTTACATAGTGTTCATGATCATCTCCAAGGGTGTCAATAACAGTGACACATGTGTTTTTGTTGAAAATATATTTCTTGATGAGGGATTTGTTTTTCTCTAAATACATTTTTCAATTAAAGGTTGGATTTTTGGGCGGCACGGTGGTGTAATGGTTAACGCTGTCGCCTCACAGCAAGAAGGTCCGGGTTCGAGCCCCGTGGCCGGCGAGGGCCTTTCTGTGCGGAGTTTGCATGTTCTCCCCGTGTCCGCGTGGGTTTCCTCCGGGTGCTCCGGTTTCCCCCACAGTCCAAAGACATGCAGGTTAGGTTAACTGGTGACTCTAAATTGACCGTAGGTGTGAATGGTTGTCTGTGTCTATGTGTCAGCCCTGTGATGACCTGGCGACTTGTCCAGGGTGTACCCCACCTTTCGCCCGTAGTCAGCTGGGATAGGCTCCAGCTTGCCTGCGACCCTGTAGAACAGGATAAAGCGGCTAGAGATAATGAGATGAGATGAGATATACAGTGCCCTTGACAATTATTGTCACCCCTTGTAAAGATCAGTAAAAAGGGTTCGAAAAAATCCACCTTTTGGTGAAGTCGCTTCATGTCATGCTGAAAAAATGAGAAAAATCCAATTTTTAATTGAAATGAATTTCTCATCTCTCATCTCATTATCTCTAGCCGCTTTATCCTTCTACAGGGTCGCAGGCAAGCTGGAGCCTATCCCAGCTGACTACAGGCGAAAGGCGGGGTACACCCTGGACAAGTCGCCAGGTCATCACAGGGCTGACACATAAACACAGACAACCATTCACACTCACACCTACGGTCAATTTAGAGTCACCAGTTAACCTAACCTGCATGTCTTTGGACTGTGGGGGAAACCGGAGCACCCGGAGGAAACCCACGCGGACACGGGGAGAACATGCAAACTCCACACAGAAAGGCCCTCGCTGGCCCCGGGGCTCGAACCCAGGACCTTCTTGCTGTGAGGCGACAGCGCTAACCACTACACCACCGTGCCGCCTGAAATGAATTTGTTCAAAGAAAAACAAATCCCTCATCAAGGAAATTATTTGCAACAAAAAACACATGTGCCACTATTATTGCCACCCCTGCATTTAATACTTTCTACACCCTCCATTTGCCAGTAAAACAGCACTGAGTCTCTCCTATAACATTTTATAAGGTTGGAGATACAGAGCAGGGCATCTGAGACCATTCCTCTTTACACAATCTCTCCACATCATCCAGGGTCCTCGACCCTCTCCTCTTCAGCTCACAACACAGGTTTTCACTGGGGTTCAGGTCAGGGGACTGAGATGGCCAGGGCAGAAGCTTCATTCTCTGGTCAGTGAAACATTTTTGTGTTAATTTGGACTTTGGATCAGTGTCCTGCTGGAAGATCCAATGATGACCCAGTTTTAGTTTCCTGGCAGAGGCAGCCAGATTCTCATTTAAAATGTCCTGGTATTTCATGGAGTCCATGATGCCGTGGACCCTAACAAGGTTTCCAGGGTGTTTGGAGGAAAAACAGCCCCAAAACATCACAGAACATCCACCATATTTTACAGTTGGGATCGGGTTCTTTTCATTATAGCCTCCTTCTTTATGCACCAAACACACCTTGAGTGTTTATCATCAAAAAGGTCCATTTTTGTTCCATCAGACCAGAGAACATGGTTACAATCAAAGTTGGACTCCAGGCACTTACGTTTGTGGTTAACTGACAGAAAGGCTTTTTTTCTGGCAAACCCAAATAATCTGTTGGCATGGAGGTGGAGTCTGATGGTGGTTTTGGAGATTTGGAAACCCCAAGATTTTACTTTTTCTTGTAATTCACCAACAGTGATCCTTAGGAATATTTTTTGCCTCTCTTACACTCCTCCTCACTGTATGTGGGGGCAAAATAAACTTGGGTGTTCTTCCAGGCGAGTTTATAACAGTTCCAGTTGGTGTCCACTTTTTTTGTATTGCCCTAACGGTAGAAATGAACATTTTCAGGCAAATAGCTATTGTTTTTAAATAACCATTCCCTGACTTATGAAAGTAAACACACTTCTTCCTTATTTGGTTTGTCTGTTCTCTTATCTTTCCCATGTTGATGTTGAGGGAATTTGTCCTCTGTGTCAGCTCATATTTGTTCCCCAGTTAATCAGTAAGTCATGGATTACAGCTTGAAAAAGTACAATTTAACTGGGAAACATGCTTCAGTTACATTGTGTTCACCATCATCTCCAAGGGTGTCAATAACAGTGACACATGTGTTTTTGTTGAAAATATATTTCTTGATGAGGGATTTGTTTTTCTCTAAATACACTTTTCAATTAAAGGTTGGATTTTTGGGCGGCACGGTGGTGTAGTGGTTAGTGTTGTCGCCTCACAGCAAGAAGGTCCGGGTTCGAGCCCCGTGGCCGGCGAGGGCCTTTCTGTGTGGAGTTTGCATGTTCTCCCCGTGTCCGCGTGGGTTTCCTCCGGGTGCTCCGGTTTCCCCCACAGTCCAAAGACATGCAGGTTAGGTTAACTGGTGACTCTAAATTGAGCGTAGGTGTGAATGTGGGTGTGAATGGTTGTCTGTGTCTATGTGTCAGCCCTGTGATGACCTGGCGACTTGTCCAGGGTGTACGCCGCCTTTCGCCCGTAGTCAGCTGGGATAGGCTCCAGCTTGCCTGCGACCCTGTAGAACAGGATAAAGCGGCTAGAGAGATGAGATGTGTATATATATATATATATATATGAGAGAGAGAGAGAGAGAGAAATTTGTATGGCTGACATTTCACATAAACAAATGCTAATAATAAAGTAAATATATGATGTGCTGTTATTTAACGAAGAAAAGTATGGGATTATAGTGATAATAAAGGTTTTTGGAGGGAGTCTCCAGAGTCAGCACTTTGGAATAGTGGTTAGATTTTTCCCATGGGAACGTCTTCAGGACAAAATCAGTTGCACTTTGTGGGTTTTTTGGTAATATCTGTAACAATTTGTATTTTTTTTTTATTTTATGTTCAAGAGAATGAAAAAGGAAAGGCTGCTGTAACGTAAATGATAACAGGAATGAACTTGTTTCACTGACATTACATAACAGTGAAAACAATAAATATAAAATAATTAAAATATCATTTTTAAATAATCATAATAATGAACATAATTATTGGTAATTGCTTGCTGTGATATTAACTACTTATGAATTACACCCAAGAACTTTATGGTAAAATATCAGACAGGGGTCTTGACAGTACAAAAAGACCTCAGTCTGATATTTTCCTGTAAAGACTGAGCAAGTGAGATTAATAAGGAGTTTATTATATGGCTTTTTTACTTCTAAGATTAAAATAGACGCTCATTATAATGAGGCATGATGCTGCTTTCAGTCATGTCATATTTGTGATGTAGTTGAGTCATACCTGCAGAATAAATGGCGAGCGGTTTCAAAACTGAAATATAGCCGCAAGTGACAATGAAGGGCCCGAGCACCTCCGGTATACCAAATCTGGCATGAATCCAACAAACTGCCTAGGAGGAGGGTGGCACGGTGGTGTAGTGGTTAGCACTGTTGCCTCACAGAAAGAAGGTCCTGGGTTTGAGCCCAGTGGCTGACAAGGGCCTTTCTGTGTGGAGTTTGCATGTTCTCCCCATGTCTGTGTGGGTTTCATCCAAAGACATGCAGGTTAGGCTAATTGGTGGCTCTAAATTGACTGTAGGTGTGAATGGTTGTTTGTCTCTATTGCCCCTTTTTCACCAAAGCAGTTCCAGGGCTGGTTCGGGGCCAGTGCTTAGTTTGGAACAGGGTTTTCTGTTTTCACTGACAAAGAACTGGCTCTGGGGCCAGAAAAAACGGTTCCAGGCTAGCACCAACTCTCTGCTGGGCCAGAGGAAAGAACCGCTTACGTCAGCGGGGGGGACGGAGTTGTTAAGACCAACAACAATAACAAGACCGTGAAAGACTGCCATTTTTAAGCGACGAGAAGCAGCAGCTGTACAAACGCGAAGTCAGCCATTATTATTATAATTATTGTTGTTGTTGTTGCTGCTGCTGCTGCTTCTTCCGTGTTGTTTTTGCTTCGATATTCGCGCCAAGGTTTATGCAAACGTAGCGACGTAACTGACGTATACAGCGAAGTAACTGACGTATACAGCGACGTAATGACGTGTCTTCCCTTAGCACCGCGAGCTATGGAAAAGCAAACTGGTTCTCAGCTGGCTCGCAAGTTGAACGAGTTGTGAACCAGCACCAGCACTGGCCTCGAACCAGCCCTAGAACTGATTTGGTGGAAAAGGGGTATATGTGTCAGCCCTATGATGACCTGGCAACTTGTCCAGGGTGTACCCCACCTCTTGCCCATAGTCAGCTGGGATAGCCTCCAGCTTGCCTGTGACCCTGTACAGGATAAGCAGCTGCAGATAATGGACTGGATGGATGCCTTGGAGGAGAAGGTCAAAATGTAGCATGTGTCAAAATGCACAAAACCACAAATTACTCATTTCCTGTTGAGTATGGCTAATACAATGTACATTACAATTTTGTTCATCTTGGGGCACCCGACACACCTACCAAATTTGACATGGGTAGGTGAAACTATATACCGGGCAAAAGTCTACAAGTCATGTGGGGGCGCTATGGAGTCCCCCAGACACAACCAGGGCCAAGCCTCTATGCCTGTGTAGCGGTGGCCAAGACTGATGTGTCTACCAAATTTCATGAGTTTTTGCCCATGGGAACCACCTCAAAAATGGCCAAGTCTTTCAGAAAATAAATAAATAAATAAATATAATAATAAGAAGAATGCTTAGGAAAACAATAGGGCCTGGCACCTTGGTGCAGCGCCTCTGGTGGACACCAGAGGCCACACACATCCGGTGCTCAGGCCCTAATTTCTGTGTGTGGTTTCTGAACGCTCTTCATTGCTCATTTCTTGAATAACTCCATGACCTTTGTTTGTCTTTCGGCCGTTTTTTATTCCATTTTGATTCCCAATGAATCTTTTTTTTTTTTTAAGCCAGCACCTTGGAAAGAAAGCCTTGGACATTTAAAGCCGGCGCCTTGGAAAGAAAGTCCATAATCGTCTACGGGCATTACAGGAAAATTCTGCCTGCCAAGGAACCAATCAGAGTGCACGATTCTACTGGAAGTAGCTCGTGCCACGTAATAAAAGAGGAATAAAGCACTTTGTGACATGCTGTAATTGTAAAATAATCAACTTTGTAGTGATAACAGTAAGCATCCTTTGCCGAAGGCAACTCTGTCATTGATTATTTTCCTACATCAGCATACCCCAAGTGTTTTATTCCTTCCACAATGGTGACGTGATGCATTTAGACTGTGCTTGTGCTTGTATTAAAAGGCTGAGATTGTTTTTAATGCTTGTGTTGCAGGTTTGTTCATTTTATTGTAAACAAAATGATGGACAATGCAGAGACCCGTTTTTTTTTTTTTTCAAGCTGATTGATTTTGAAAAAGTTTGTAAATGTGAGTGGTTTCAGGCCGCATCACCAAGCAGGCATCACCATAATGACATGTTACGGGTCAGTGAGAAACACAGATATAAGACACGATGACGAAGATTGGATCTGAGTCAGTAATTAGTGCTGATCAATAAGGTCTATAACGTGAACAAAATCAAAAATGTCACTAGCTAATGATCTTTCGCTTTCTGGGTTTCATACCTGCAATCCTTGGCCTCCTGATGGCCGGAGCCGGACCTCGGTTTGCCACTGCTCCTGCGTGGAAATGTCTCGTGCTATAACAAGCAGCGGAGAAGACAGGAAGGAGGACGAGGAGGTTAAAGATGGCTGGAGTGTCCGGAGAGCTAACACCTCCCCGGTGATCTCAATCCGGAAAGCAGTCGGCTGGCTGCACTCAAAGTGCACTCGCCCTCCCTGTCCACAGTCATGGAACCTCACTGCTGAAAAAAAAGAGAGAAACAGAGACAGCATATGAAAGAGATTCCCCACAGGATGCTCAACGTATCTGTGTGTGCTTCTGTCTGTCTGTCTTTGAGAACATAAATGCATGGTTTGGACAAGATTTGTTGAAAAAAAAAAAGCTAAAAGTGTGATGCTCATACATTATGGATGGTGTTCAGCAGCCCCACCGGCTTTTCTGCGAAAAGGTATGGCATAAAAGGAAAAAAAATGAGTGAAGTGGGAAAAGTACAGCCCTAAAGGATGCAGACAGAATCACAACGATGAGCACATGACCGCCAGCGCTCTCTCCAGCAGATTAATACTCCATTGGGCCAATTAGGCTTCGCTCTGGACCTTCGTTCCGGGTCGTGTTGATGCTTTATTCAGACCTGATGGAGGAGGAAAGTGCATCCTGGTTAAATATGCACTATTTATTAATACATACACCTCATTTCCGTACACCATGATCTTTCCAGGGAATGGATATTTGATCAAAAACAACACCTGAATTCTCAAATCCGATTGGTCAGAGGGTGTTTGTTTAATCTGCAAAAACCAACAACAGCTCTGATAGTAGCTTCAGTAGTAAAGTTGATATTAATGCACGTGTTCGAATACAGTGGTGCTTGAAGGTTTGTAAACCCTTTAGAATTTTCTTTATTTCTACATAAATATGACCTAAAATATCATCAGATTTTCATGCAAGTCTTAAAAGTAGATAAAGAGAACCCGGTTAAACAAATGAGACAAAAATATTTTACTTGGTCATTTATTTATTGAGGAAAATGGTCCAGTATTACATATCTGTGAGTGGCAAAAGTATGTGAACCTTTGCTTTCAGTATCTGGTGTGACCCCCTTGTGCAGCAATAACTGCACCTAAACGTTTGCGGTAACTGTTGATCAGTCCTGCACACCGGCTTGGAGGAATTTTAGCCCATTCCTCCGTACAGAACAGCTTCAACTCTGGGATGTTGGTGGGTTTCCTCACATGAACTGCTCGCTTCAGGTCCTTCCACAACATTTCTATTGGATTAAGGTTAGGACTTTGACTTGGCCATTCTAAAACATTAACTTTATTCTTCTTTAACCATTCTTTGGTAGAACAACTTGTGTGCTGGGGGTCGTTGTCTTGCTGCATGACCCACCTTCTCCTGAGATTCAGTTCATGGACAGATATCCTGACATTTTCCTTTAGAATTTGCTGGTATAATTCAGAATTCATTGTTCCATCAATGATGGCAAGCCGTCCTGGCCCAGATGCAGCAAAACAGGCCCAAACCATGATACTACCACCACCATGTTTCACAGATGGTATAAGGTTCTTATGCTGGAATGCAGGGTTTTCTTTTCTCCAAACATAATGCTTCTCATTTAAACCAAAAAGTTCTATTTTGGTCTCATCCATCCACAAAACATTTTTCCAATAGCCTTCTGGCTTGTCCATGTGATCTTTAGCAAACTTCAGACGAGCAGCAATGTTCTATTTGGAGAGCAGTGGCTTTCTCCTTGCAACCCTGCCATGCACACCACTGTTGTTCAGTGTTCTCCTGATGGTGGACTCATGAACATTAACATTAGCCAATGTGAGAGAGGCCTTCAGTTGCTTAGAAGTTACCCTGGGGTCCTTTGTGACCTCGCCAACTATTACACACCTTGCTCTTGGAGTGATCTTTGTTGGTCGACCACTCCTGGGGAGGGTAACAATGGTCTTGAATTTCCTCCATTTGTCCACAATCTGTCAGACTGTGGATTGGTGGAGTCCAAACTCTTTAGAGATGGTTTTGTTACCTTTTCCAGCCTGATGAGCATCAACAATGCTTTTTCTGAGGTCCTCAAAAATCTCCTTTGTTCGTGCCATGATACACTTCCACAAACGTGTTGTGAAGATCAGACTTTGATAGATCCCTGTTCTTTAAATAAAACAGGGTGCCCACTCACACCTGATTGTCATCCCATTGATTGAAAACACCTGACTCTATTTTCACCTTCAATTTAACTGCTAATCCTAGAGGTTCACATACTTTTGCCACTCACAGATATGTAATATTGGATCATTTTCCTCAATAAATAAATGACCAAGGATAATATTTTTGTCTCATTTGTTTAACTGGGTTCTCTTTATCTACTTTTAGGACTTGTGTGAAAATCTGATGATGTTTTAGGTCATATTTATGCAGAAATATAGAAAATTATAAAGGGTTCACAAACTTTCAAGCACCACTGTATATTTTTGTTTCTATTGCAGCACTTCAACCACAAAGACTTGGACAGTAGGCATTCCTCATAATCTAAGGTTAATTATAAATCATCTTCATAGTTTCCTTCATAGCACGAGACTGGCCTTGGGGCACATTTGCCTTGGAAACCGCTGTTCCAACAAACACTTGAAGTCTTTACTATTCATCATTGTCCTTCTGGTCTGCTGCCTGTCTACCCCCAGCAGCTCCTCCACTCTTGCCTAGGTCTTCGATGGTGTTCTTTTCTCAAAGAGCACCTGCTTTCGTAGTGCATCATTTCCCATAGTTCAAATATTGGACATGACAAAAGTCTCAGAAAGAATGCCATCCATCCATTATCCATTTATCCTGTGCAAGGTCGCAGACAAGCTGGAGCCTCTCCCAGCTGACTGTGGGTGAGAGGCGGGGTACAGTGCCTTGAAAAAGTATTCATACCCCTTGAACTTTTTCACATTTTTCCACCTTACAACCACGAACTTAAAAGTTTTTTATTGAGATTTTATGTGATAGACCAACACAGAGTAGCACATAATTGTGAAGTGAAACGAAAATGATAAACGGTCATCAAAATTTTAAACAAATAAAAATCTGAAAAATGTGATGTGCATTAGTATTCAGCCCCCCTACGTCAATACTTTGTAGAGCCACCTTTTGCTGCAATAACAGCTGCAAGTCTTTTGTGGTATGTCTCTACCAGCTTTGCACATCTAGACACTGAAATTTTTGCCCATTCTTCTTTGCAAAATAGCTCAAGCTCAGCCAGATTGGATGGAGAGCGTCTGTGAACAGCAATTTTCAAGTCTTGCCACAGATGCTCAATGGGATTTAGTTTGACTGGGCCATTCTAACACATGAATATTCTTTGATCTAAACCAATCCATTGTAGTTCTGGGTGGATGTTTAGGGTCATTGTTTTGCTGGAAGGTGAATCTCCTTCCCAGTCTCAAGTCTTTTGCAGCCTCCAACAGGTTTTCTTCCAGGATTGCCCTGTATTTAGCTCCATCCATCTTCCCATCAACTCTGCCAGCTTCCCCGTCCCTGCTGAAGAAAAGCATCCCCATAGCATGATGCTGCCACCACCATGTTTCACAGTGGGGATGGTGTGTGCAGGGTGATGAGTAGTGTTAGTTTTCTGCCACACATAGCGCTTTGCATTTAGGCCAAAAAGTTCAACTTTGGTCTCATCTGACCAAAGCACCTTCTTCCACATGTTTGCTGTGTCTCCTACATGGCTTCTGGCAAACTGCAAACGGGACTTCTTATGCCTGTCTTTCAACAATGGCTTTCTTCTTGCCACTCTTCCAAAAAGGCCAAATTTGTGGAGTGTACGACTTATAGTTGTCCTGTGCACAGATTCTCCCACCTGAGCTGTGGATTTCTGCAGCTCCTCCAGAGTGATCATGGGCCTCTTGGCTGCTTCTCTGACCAGTGCTCTCCTTGCTCGCTCTGTCAGTTTAGGTGGACGGCCATGTCTTGGTAGGCTTGCAGTTGTGCCATACTTTTTCCATTTTTGAATGATGGATTGAACAGTGCTTCCTGAGATGTTCAGAGCTTGGGATATTTTTTTATAACCCTGCATTAAACTTCTCCAGAACTTTATCCCTGACCTGTCTGGTGAGTTCTTTGGTCTTCATGATGCTGTTTGTTCTTCAGTGTTCTCTAACAAACCACTGAGGCCTTCACAGAACAAGTGTGTTTATGCTGAGAGTAAATTACACACAGTAGGACTCTATTAACTAATTAGATGACTTCTGAAGGCAATTGATTGCACTGGATTGTATTTAGAAGTATCAGAGTACAGGGGGCTGAATACTAATGCACAGCACATTTTTCAGATTTTTATTTGTTTAAAATTTTGAAGACCATTTATCATTTTCGTTTCACTTCACAATTATGTCTATCACAAACTATCACAAATACTCTGTGTTGGTCTATCACATAAAATCTCAATAAAAAACTTTTAAGTTCGTGGTTGTAAGGTGGAAAAATGTGAAAAAGTTCAAGGGGTATGAATACTTTTTCAAGGCACTGTACACCCTGGACAAGTCACCAAATCATTGCAGGCCTGACACATAAAGACAAACAACAATTCACACTCACAATCAATTTCGAGCCACCAATTAACCTAACCTGCACATCTTTGGACTGTGGGGGAAACTGCAGCACCTGAAGGAAACCCATGCAGACATGGGGAGAACATGCAAACTCCACACAGAAAGGCCCCCATTGGCCACTGGGCTTGAACCCAGAAGCTTCTTGCTGTGAGGTGACTATACCACCATGCCACACCTCAGAAAGAATGCGACTGAGTTATTTCCCGTAGTTGCTCATTTGATATTTTAAAAGCCCAGTTGGGCCCTCCTTCGACTTGTATTGCAGGGTCTACACCTTTTTCCCATTGTCTGCGAGAAAGGGCATTTTTTCAGGCATACCCTCCAGCTACCATCTTTCTCAAGAAACCATGCCTTCTGCCATTCTGTATCTGACAATTCATATGACTGGGTACTATACAGTAAATGGGGATGAACGCAGGCTATCAGAATTTTCATACAAGTGCTCAGATATATCTTTCTGTCAGTCAAAAACTGTTTCAACTCATTCCACTTCTGGAAGGTGGATGTGATTCTGAGATGTAAAAATGCTGAAGACTTTGCTGTGTTGGTCATTAAATGACCCAAATACCGGAACTACCAGACATTTTTAACGTTTACACCATTGACAGATAACAAGGATTTCTGATCTTTGGTTCATCTACATTATATACAACATCTGTAACCCAAATCTTGTGAAGGTATCATCATATATAACTAAGATCTGTCTCATCTCCTCTCTACTCTCAGCAAATATTGCCACATCATCTGCATACGATAGTTCAATAACTCGTCTTTGGCCAACTGTACTTGCTCTACTCTAGAGCAACACAGGTGACACCTCATTTAGCATTTGAAACTCCATCAAGATACCAGTGTTGGGAAACTGCTTAAGTATCTCATGTCTTGCACAGTGCATAACAAAGTCCATATAGATATTAAAGATAAATGGACTCTTAAGGGCCCTTTGGCGACATCCTACAAAGGTCTCAAAATGTTACTGAGCTCCATTTATACAGGCATCCATCCATTACCTGTAGCTGCTTTTCTTGTTTAGGGTCGTAGGCAAGCTGGAGCCCATCCCAGCTGACTATTGGCCCTTTTCCACTACCCTTTTTCAGCTCACTTCAGCTCGCTTCAGCTCACTTCAGCCTGACACGGCTCGCGTTTCGACTACCAAAGAACAGCATGACTCGGCTCGCTTCAGCCCTGCTTAGCCCCTAAAACTCGCACGGTTTTGGAGTGGGGCTGAAGCGAGCCAAAGCGAGCCGAGTGAGGCTGGGGGAGTGAGCAGACACTCCCCTGTGCACTGATTGGTGAGGAGGAGTGTCCTCACATGCCCACACACGCCCCGCGAGCACGCTGGGATCTGTAAACCCGGAAGAAGAAGAATTACGAATTACGAGAATTTCTGAAGCCTTATGCGCCTCACCTCATCTATACGCTCTTGCCAGTATCTGTTGGCGTTGTCGGTGACAACAAGCCACAGAACCAAGACCAACAACACTAATGACTCCATGTTTATTGTTTACTATTCGGGTCGTGAGACTACCGCTTAAAAGCTCACTGATGTCACTGTTTGCGCTGCTTAACGACATCACGTGACGTCCACCCACTTTCGCTAACTCCACCCAATGTGTCCACCCACTTCCAGCCAGCACGGTTCAGCGTGGTTGTAGTCGAAATGCAACTCCAACAGCCCCGCTCAGCTCGACTCAGCCCAACTCAGCACGGCACGGCTCAGCCCGACTCAGCCGCGTTTGTAGTGGAAAAGCGGCATATGGGCGAGAGGCGGGGTACAACCTGGACAAGTCACCAGGTCATCACAGGGCCCTTTATATAGGCTTTCTATACAAAATTGTATTGATTATAAAATACTACTATTGACCTTTAAAGCACTGAATGGTTTTGCACCACAGTACCTGAGCGAACTTCTGGTCCTTTATGACCTGCCACGCCGACTTAGATCAAAAGGTGCAGGATATTTGTTGGTATCCCATAGAGTGAAGGCTACATCAGGGGGCTGAGCTTTTTCTTATGAAAGCCCACAGTTATGGAACAGCCTTCCAAGTAGCATTTGGGACTCAGACACAGTCTCAGTGTTTAAGTCTAGGCTAAAAACATATCTGTTTTGTCAAGACTTTTGTCAATAGTTTTATTAGGTAAAGGAGTAGATCTTGAGGGTCCTCAGGCATAGAGCGTTTTGGTAAACTGGTATATAGGGATGCTGTCACCCCCCCACTCTTACTCATTCACTCAGGTTTGTTGACAGTGTAGTTGCTGCTGCTTTATGTGCCGGGGCGCCCTCGTGTCTGTGTTACCTTCTGGCTCTTTTTACAATGGCATGCAAAAGTTTGGGCACCCTTGCTGAAAATGTCTGTTACAGTGAATAGTTAAGTGAGCAGAAAATGAACTGATCACCAAAAGGCATAAGGGTAAAGATGACACATTTCTTTAATATTTTCCACAAGTTTACATTTTTATTTCCATCATTTACAGGCGTAAAATACCAAAAAATGAAAAGGACCTGAAGCAAAAGTTTGGGCACCTGACATGGTCAGTACTTAACACCCCCTTTGGCAAGTATCACAGCTTGTAAGCACTTTTTGTAGCCAGCTAATAATCTTTCAGTTCTTACCTGGGGGATTTTCACACATTTGTCCTTGCAAAAGGCTTCCAGTTTGACAAGTTTCTTGGGCTGTCTTGCATGCACTGCTCTTTTGAGATCTATCCACAGATTTTCAATGATGTTTAGGTCAGAGACTGTGAGGGCCCGGGCAAAACCTTCAGCTCGTGCCTCTTGAAGTATTCCATTGTAGATTTTGAGGTGTGTTTTGGATCATCGTCGTATTGTAGGACCCATCCTCTTTTTAACTTCAACTTTTTTACAGATGATGTGATGTTTGCTTCCAGAGTTTGCTGGTATTTATTCGAATCCATGCTTCCCTTGACCAGTGAAATGTGCCCTGTGCCACTGGCTGCAACACAACCCCAAAGCATGATCAATCCACACCCATGCTTCAGAGTTGGAGAGGTGTTCTTTTCCTGGAATTTGGCACCCTTTTTTCTCCAAACATACCTTTGCACACTGTGGCCAAAAAGTTCTATTTTGATTTCATCAGTGCACAGGACTTGTTTCCAAAATGCATCAGGCTTGCTTAGATGTTCATTTGCAAACTTCAGACACTGAATTTTGTGGCTCGGACACAGGAAAGGTTTTCTTCTGATGACTCTCTCATGAAGGTCATATATGTTCAGGTGTCGCTGCATAGTAGAACAGTGCACCACCACTCCAGGGTCTGCTAAATCTTTCTGAAGATCTTTTGCAGTCAAACAAGGGTTTTTATTTGCCTTTCTAGCAATCCAACAAGCAGTTCTTTCAGAAAGTTTTCTTCATCTTCCAGACCTCACCTTGATCTCCACTGTTTCTGTTAACTGCCATTTCTTAATAACATTACGATCTGAGGAAACAGCTACCTGAAAACACTTTGCTACGTTCTTGTAGGCTTCTCCTGCTTTGTGAGTATCAATTATTTTATTATTCAGAATGCTAGGGAGTTGCTTAGAGGAGCCCATGGCTGTTGCTTTTAGGGACAAGTTTGAGAAGTCTGAGAATTTATACAGCTTTGAAATCTGCATCATCTGATCTTTCCTAACGAAGAATTTGAACAAGCCACAGCTCAATAAGCTAATTAAAGGTCTGGGACCTTGGTAAAAATTACCTGAGAACTCAAATATATTGGGGTGCCCAAACTTTCGCATGGTGTTCCTTTTCTTTTTTCACTCTCCAATTGTACAAAACAAAAATAATACACAAATCTCGCATAAAACGCTGAAAAGAAATGTTTCGTCTTTACCTTTATGCCTTTTGGTGATCAGTTCATCTTCTGCTCACTTAACTATTCACAGTAACAGACATTTTCAGCAAGGGTGCCCAAACTTTTGCATGCCACTGTAGTTATGCTGTCATAGTTACTCTTGCCGGAGTCCCTGCTTGCACTTAAAATGTATCTTGTTCTGAGTCTTTAGGTGACATTGGACCAGTGGCGGCTGGTAATCTTTCAAACAGGGGAGGCTGGTCGGTTACGATATTTCCAGATTTTAAAAGAAAAAACACATCAATTTTGCCCATACTCTTGCCTCTGATCTGGCTGATTGTTGGCAGGGTCACAAACTGTGAAATAACAGGTTCTTTTGGCCCATTAGCCTACTGTCCAATATACATGATGGTGGTGTTGGGGGGGGGGTATGTTTAAAAATCTCATCTCATCTCATCTCATTATCTCTAGCCGCTTTATCCTTCTACAGGGTCGCAGGCAAGCTGGAGCCTATCCCAGCTGACTACGGGCGAAAGGCGGGGTACACCCTGGACAAGTCGCCAGGTCATCACAGGGCGTGTTTTAACATTTTATATTTTAAAATTGTGGCATGTGGCATGTTGTTTAAAAACTGATCATTACTGAAAGCAGCTCTTTGTCAGGAACCTCAGCAGTAACAGCAGAGTGTTCTGGAATAGGCACAAGCACTGACCTTGGGGAGCCAAACATAGAGCTGGGTGCCACACATTTCATTCAATGACACTTTCCCTATATTTTACTTATTTTGACTGAGAAATGCTTTATTGACAATTTTGATAACCCTTCACTTTTAATCCAGGCCTGTAGTGTGAAATGTTCTCGGCTGTGTTTTTGTTTAAAAATGTTTTCCAAATTGTAGCTGTGTTTAATTCATATCCAGAAAAACATATATTCCAATATAATATACTCAGCATAAACATTTTAAATAGATTCTATATTTTTGGTCCATCCATGACATATTACTAAAGTAGCCTATTTACTGTGGTTGATGTGGGTCACTTGCTGTTAGCCAATTCACTTTCTCGTACCAGGAGAGCTGAAAGGAACGAGTATTATTCCCTACCTTTTTCACCAAGTCAATTTGAGGCGTTGGTCTACCCTGCTCTTTAATTTTTATTTTTTCCTCGAAAGGAAGACTGGCAAATGGCTTCGCCAAAATTAAATCAGCAATGCTTGGCATCCATGCGCAGCTTTCTTGCTAGCTGACTAGCCCCCTCAAGTTCAGTCACTCAAATAAACGAAATTTCTGGAACTAAGATAGCAAACTTAACACTATATTTACACTTTATTTACAATGAAAATATATACAAACTAAAAAAGCTGGTAGAAACCGTATGTAATGAATGAAATCAAAATGTAAGCTGATCTCTTACAGTACAATACACCACAGCATTTGCGAATCTGCATGGGACTGAACTGAAATTCACCGCTGCCTGTCTATATTTGAAATGAGCTGTCATTCAAAGAAAATATCCGTCCGCTTTCACCAATCACCAGTCTCCTCACGGAAAGCTTTGCCATGTCCCTCCCTCTGTGAGGCTCGGAGTCCGTAGGCGGGCATTTTCACAGTATTTGTCCAATAACCGTCTTGCATTTTGAGATTGAAAAGCGCAGAGCTCCCAAATGCCACTGAAGTCCACTGAGGCTGGGAGTCCGTGAGACTCCGTGGGCGGGCGTTTTCGCAGTATTTGTCCAATAATCGTCTTGCATTTTGATATTGAAAGCGCATAGCTCCCAAATGCCATTGAAGTCCACTGAGGCTGCGCTGCATCATGCTGTCACAAGGGGGAAAAACTCACACACACATTAGGCGAACTGGGGAAAGTTATAACAGAATGATTTCGCACTGTAGTTGGGTTGAGCACATATATTTCTATGATTCTGGATCTGAAATAGCAATGTTATAAGGTCGGCTATAACATAAGCCTAGCGCAATTCATCCTACACGATGTTCGTCATTTTTAGAGGAGGCTGAGCCTCCCTCGTTGTCTTAGAGCAATCGCCCGTGCATTGGACATACCTAACAACCTGTCCCCCCATCTGTCCCTCTCTGAGTTACATGTCAATCTTGAGAAACCAGTAAGATGCTGACCTCTTCTACTCCTCAGACCTGCCTGATCCATCCTGATGCCCTACTTCTGACTGGAGTCTCATCACATCACTCCTGTGGAGGACGGCCCCATATGAACAGTTGAAAGTCGCACTTGGAAGACGCTCTGGACACTTACAGTAATGCATTTATGGCTGAGGACTACAGTTGACTTGCTAACTTTAGGACTGCAGCTGTCATGAACAGTTTTGCACTCAAGTTTCCATCAGTGAAGAGTTTATAACTTCAACAAAACAGACTTCATGTTAAAACTATCATGATTTTCCTGGTTTCACAGTTATACTTTGTGACTCTATAGGACACAGTTATAGAAGCGAGTTATTTATAATCATGTTATCTGTTATCACCCAGATGAGAATGGGTTCCCTTTTGCATCTGGTTCCTATCGAGGTTTCTTCCTCATGTCATCTGAGGGAGTTTTTCCTTGTCACCATCACCACAGGCTTGCTGATTGGGGATAAAATTAGGGGGTAAAAAGAGGGCTAAAATTAGCTCTTTAATTTTCTGTAAAGCTGCTTTGCGATAATGTCTGTTGTTAAAAGTGTGATACAAATAAACTTGGCTTGACATGACTTGGCTTTCATGCTGGTGTATAATGCACTTAAGATAGAAATGAGCCTGGGGCATGGAAGTCAAATTTCTAGTACTTGGATTAAAGTTTCATGTGGGACCAAGTTATATGCAGCTTTAAGGTCGATGAATCAGATAAACAAAAGTCGTTCTTTCTCTAGTACTGTATGTGTCACATGATAATAAAGTGATTAAGAAGCATTGCTATTTATTAAAGAGAAATGGATCATAATTTAAGGAAGGAGTCTCCAGTGTCAGCACTTTGAACTAATTTTTCCAACAAGGGAAAGTCTTCACTTTCTATTTATTTATTTATTTATTTAGGGCGGCACGGTGGTGTAGTGGTTAGCGCTGTCTCCTCACAGCAAGAAGGTCTGGGTTTGAGCCCCGTGGCCGGCGAGGGCCTTTCTGTGCGGAGTTTGCATGTTCTCCCCGTGTCCGCGTGGGTTTCCTCCGGGTGCTCCGGTTTCCCCCACAGTCCAAAGACATGCAGGTTAGGTTAACTGGTGACTCTAAATTGACCGTAGGTGTGAATGTGAGTGTGAATGGTTGTCTGTGTCTATGTGTCAGCCCTGTGATGACCTGGCGACTTGTCCAGGGTGTACCCCGCCTTTCGCCCGTAGTCGGCTGGGATAGGCTCCAGCTTGCCTGCGACCCTGTAGAACAGGATAAAGCGGCTAGAGATAATGAGATGAGATAATAAATGCTGTAATCGTTGACACTTCTGTGATACAAGAAAAATAAAACACTTCAGGACTTTGTTGCTTATTGGAAAATATTATCCATGTTTTTGGAAAAAAAATTGGGAATAATCAACTGCATCAATGATTAGTTTTCTATAACCGCACGCCCCTTATGTGCTCATCTCTCATTCCAGCTCTCGGTTCTCGGTCACACACACACACACACACACACATGCTTGCATGCTGAAGCAGAACGATGATACGATGGCTCTCTTCCTCGACATGAAACTAGGCTCCTTGGGCACACACTTACTTTCTTCACCAACTAGCCACATAGCATACACAATATATCAGTCCAGCCCCCCTCCTGCGCTCAGTGATGCTAATGATCTCTGCCGCATAATTCGAGCAATGAGATATTCATAAAAGCAGTCATTTACACACGAAAGGCACTTTCTGAACCGCAAATTGGGCGAAAAGCTGCAAAGATTTCTGTTCCGATCCAGGCTTTAATTCTGAGCTTATGATTAAAAATGAATATCCAAAAAAAAAAAAAAGCTTAAGATTTAAGAGCTGACTTAAGTCTTCAGGAAAAAAAAAATCATGTAACAGAGAAAATAACACGACAGATGATGAGATGGAAAGAGAATTGGATGCTGTGCGTTTAATTTTTTTTTTCTCTGTCGATACTGGACTAACTGACAGCACTTAAGCTACACAAAGGTACGAGGCAACCAAGCGTTTCAGCAAGAAGCACTCTCTCTGCCTCAGTCTCACCGTCCCTGTCTCCTTTCATTCTGTTTGTAACACATCCAGAGAGAAAAAGAGAGCAGGAAGGAGGAGATGGGAGTTAAAAAAAAAAAGAGAGAAAGCCACAATTGGTGTAAACAAACGCATTGGACATCAGTGCTGGCTCTGTTTCCACCTTCAGAGAGGACAGTGAAATGAGAAGGCCTTCGAGAACTATGAGATGAGAGCAAATGTAATTTCTGCTATGATTATCACCCTGACACACACACGAGAAAGTAAGAGAGAGAGAGGCTGAAACAAAACAAAAAAGACAACATTCATTATATACACAACACAAAGGTACAGCGCTGTCTGTAGTACTGACTTCACCTGAAAAATTGGTGGTTTTCTCCACAGCTTTCACTCCCTGAGCCTTTCACAATCAACAAAAAACAGCCTCAGACACTATTCACTGCGTCTCCTTCAGCAATTTTAGACTTCAATCCGTTACAAAGGAGCTGACGTTTCCCATTACCTGGCTTACCAATCAGTCAGAAACAAAATCTAGACCATGTTTTTTCTCACCACGAGGAGTTTTCTAGAAAATATTCAAATTGAACTCATTAGATTAGCGACTAAAAAGCACCTTCTTGTTGAACTGATTATCTTTTGACCGTAGCCCTATAGAGATCTTGCAGTCACGTGACCGGAAAGTACACAGCCGCCATCTTGTCGGTAAAAAACACCGCTGAATACTGCTGCACTCGTGTACAGAATGGATCAATTTCAACCGACGGACTACACGGCTCATTTTTCTAATAAACAGATAACTAGATATATGTCTAAAATAAACGATCTACAGATTTGTGACCCTTATGGCTTACCGGACGGAGTTTTCACGACCGGATTTTGAACTGCCAGCGGAATACCCAGACGTGTATAATTACCTCATTCACTTTCCCTCGCTGTTCAGTGGTGAAGCACTGCGTGCTTATAAATCTCTGCACAGTTATCTTTACAGAAATTCAGGATTTGTCAGCGACTCAGATGTGGCATCTTGTAAACAAGAAAATGATCCTCACTGGATGGGTAAGTCACTTAAGTATTGAGTATAGCACTGACCAGCCGATTATAGAATAGAATAAGGTAATTCCAAATCGTCCGTCTTGTTTACCATGGATCTGGCGTTGGAGAGGTAGAGGCTTGGCAGTGGAGATTTGAGTGGCTGTTTTCTGAGCTTAGTCAACAGGCCGGCTCTGCCTGCAGCCTCGCTTTTGCTCCCGGCACCGCCTCCTTCGCTTTGCTTCCGATAACAATCCACGGAGACCCCGCTGGTCTCGCTATCTCGTCCGGAATGTATGTTTTTTTTTTTTTCTTGTCCGGAATGTTGTGCATGCGATGGAAATCGCTACAAACCGTCATTTTCTGCTGGAAACCAATGTCCAGTAAGTCCATACGGTTGTAGTGGATATTGAAGTCCGGTACAGACGAACAACACGCAAAAATACACACAAAAAACATAAAAAACGTGCACAGGTAGGGAGAGCTTGTAACCGCAGCCGTTGTAGTAGAATTGTATATAGTAGGGTTTTCCAGAAGAAAAGGTAGAAGTAAAAGCAGAAGTAGAACCAGAAGTAGAAGTAGAAGGTGGAATATGGCGTTTGACCGACACGATGGCGTCTGTCACAATCTGGATCGGCTGTGACGTCACATGCAAGTGCTCCATTCAGACTGGATTCATTTTACATGGTGAGCTGGGGTAATGGAATTATTACCCGAGTATCTGTGGGGTTTTATTTCCATCCATCCAAATCTGTTGTGTCAGTAATTATTATGGAAAGATTATACAGCCTTTTACTAGGAAATAGCTATAGGTTTGGGTATATCCTGTGGATAAAATTGGTTTTAAAATTGGAATTACTCTTTGCAGATGACTGCGCACTGATTGCTCACACAGAGGAGGACCTACAGAGCATTCTCAATGATTTCGCTAGAGCAGCTACACGCTATGGTCTTACTATCAGTATAAAAAAACTGAAGTGATGGTTCAGCCGAAACCAGGCAGCCCACCTGTGGACCCAGTCATTAAGATCGGTGATGATCAGTTAAAGGTTGTGCAGAAGTTCTGCTATTTGGGTGGCTTCCTCTCACAGAATGCCTGTATAGATGATGAGATCACTTCCCGAATTAGCAAAGCAAGTGTCAGCTTTGGACGGTTGCAGCACAGACTATGGTCTGATCATGGTATTTGCCTCAGCACAAAGCTTGGTGTGTATAGAACAGTTGTGCTATCTACTCTCCTGTACGGAAGTGAATCTTGGACCTGGTATCGCCGCCATGTGAAAAACTTGACCAATTCCACCTTAGATGCCTCCGCAAAATCTGTGGCATCTCCTGGAAGGACAGAGTACCAAACACTGCAGTACTTGAGCGCTGTGAGATAGAAGGTATTGAAGCACTCCTCATCAAAGGCCAATTCCGTTGGGCTGGACATCTCGCCCGCATGGAGGATAGCAGAATACCAAAGGCGCTTTTCTATGGAGAGTTAGTCAGTGGACAGCGTTCACGAGGAGGACAACACAAGAGGTTCAAGGATGTCTTGAAATCCAACCTGAAAGTATGTGAAATACCTACTGAAACCTGGGAGAGTCAGGCTCTAAACTGTCCAGAGTGGCGATCCATCTGTCATGTTGGTGTTGAGAAATTTGAGCATCGACGCATCGAGTTGCTCCAGGAATTCCGTTTAGCCCGCCATGCCAGACAAAACCAAACTCCTCCAAGCAGTACCGACTTTGCCTGCCCTGACTGTCAACGACACTGCCGTTCCCGAATAGGACTGATCAGTCACCGCAGAAAACATGCAACCCTCAACCAGGAACACTGAGAGAAAGGAGATCTGTCGGATACGACAGCTCAGACCATAGAATAGAATAGATAGGTTTGGGTATATCCTGTGGGTAAAATTGGTTTTGTTTATTTTATTTTCTTCCTGCAGTTTAAAGTAAGTTCAGGAATCGCTCTCTCATCCGTCAAAAGTAAAATAAAACTTCCTACTGGCTGAAGTTAAAACTCAGAACAGTAAAATGGACTTGGCAAAGAAGTGACACATCCTTGGATTTTAGGGAGGTTAGTGAGGTCCTAGAACAAGTTATGGTCATGAAGGGTTAGCACCATTTAATTTACACAACACGCCTACAACTTTAACGTTGAAAATTGTTGTTTTATTGTGACACAAACAACAATTAAGATGAAAAAAAAAAAGAAATCTGGAGTGTGCATAGGTATTCACCCCCCCAATTCAATACTTCATAGAGCCACCTTTCGCTGCAATTACAGCTGCAAGTCTCTTGGGGTATGTCTCTATTAGCTTAGCACATCTAGCCGCTGGGATTTTTGCCCATTCCTCAAGGCAAAACTGCTCCAACTCCTTCACGTTAGATGGGTTGCGTTGGTGTACAGCAATCTTCAAGTTATGCCACAGATTCACAATTGGATTGAGGTCTGAGCTTTGATTAGTCCATTCCAAGACATTTAAATATTTCCCTTTAAACCACTCCAGTGTAGCTTTAGCAGTATGTTTAGGGTCATTATCCTGCTGGAACAGGAACCTTCATCCCAGTCTCAAACCTCCGGCTGACTCAAAAAGGTTTTCCTCCAGAATTGCCCTGTATTTAGTGCCATCCATCTTTCCTTCAGTCCTGACCAGCTTTCCTGTCCCTGCAGATGAAAAACATCCCCACAGCATGATGCTGCCACCACCATGCTTCACTGTAGGAATGGTGTTCTCAGGGTGTTGGGTTTGCGCCACACATGGCATTTCCCATGATGGCCAAAAAGCTCAATTTTAGTCTCATTTGACCAGAGAATCTTCTTCCATGTGTTTGGGGAGTCTTCCACATGCTGTTGGACAAACTCCAAACGTCTTTTCTTTAAGCAATGGCTTTTTTCTGGCCACTCTTCCATAAAGCCCCATTCTGTGGAGTGTATGGCTTAAAGTGGTCCTATGGACAGATACTCCCATCTCCGCTGTGGATCTTTGCAGCTCCTTCAGTGTTATCTTTGGTGTCTTTGTTGCATCTCTGATTAATGCCCTCTTTGCCCGGTCTGTGAGTTTTGGTGGGTGGCCTTCTCTTGTCAGGTTTGTAGTGGTGCCATATTCTTTCCATTTTGCTATAATGGATTTAATAGAGCTCCCTGGGATATTCAAAGTTTGGAATATATTTTTTATGACCCAACCCTGAGCTATACTTCTCCACAACTTTGTCTCTGATCTGTTTGGAGGCTCCTTGGTTTTCATGTTGCTTGCTTAGTAGTGTTGCAGAGTCAGGGTCCTTCCAGAACAGGTTGATTTATACAGACATCATGTGACAGATCATGTGACACTTTGATTGCACACAGGTGAATCTTAATCAACTACCTATGTGACTTATGAAGTTAATTGGTTGGACCAGCTCTTATTTAGGGGTTTCATACAAAAGGAGGTGAATACTTATGCACACTCCAGATTTCTTTTTTTTTCCATCTTAATTATTGTTTGTGTCACAATAAAACAAATTTCACCTTTAAAGTGGTAGGCATGTTGTGTAAATCAAATGGTGCTAACCCTCCAAAAATCCATTTTAATTCCCACTTGTGACAAAACAGGACAAACACCAACGGGGATGAATACTTTCGCAAGACACTGTATCATGAATGTCCACAAAACAGCTCATATTATTGAAGTGGGGACGAAATCATTATTTCATCTAATCAATTATTTTAATACAAATAATAAACATGAAGATGTGATTGCAGAATTTGGTGTGAACTGACTCATAACTCCCTCTGCCATCGGAAGAACTATCATCAGTTCAGTGGATTTGGTGTGTGTGCAATTAACATGTCCCATGATCTCAATATAAATGTGATACACAGTATGTTCTTTGGTGTTTAAACATACTCAGGAGGCATGTTTAGCCATCATTTCGAATACCCACCTTGACTCCATAACCCGCAGCTTCGCTCAATGAAGAAAAAGAACAGCTGTTTAATCGAACGGCATTTAATCGAGAGTTTAATGACACTTGAAAGCTTGGTAGTGTCACAGCAGTTTATCAGAACAGGACACGTCCTCCGCTTGGATTGGACTTATTTTCTTGGACGGCTGACTGGCTTTAGGAGGGTAGTTTATTATTCCACACATCCTGCCTGTAATTGCTACAAAATCTCACCTCATTTTTTAAAGCCCTCATTTAATTTGATGCTTATTAGAGTCTGCGTAGTTCCCAACATCGCTCGTGGTGCCACGCAGTTACAACTCGAGCTTTCAGGTCTTTATTCTGACCATAAAGTTCAATGTTTTGCAGTTCAAGTCTGTCTGTGTGTGCAAGCCAGACATGTCTGCGTAAAAAAAGAAAAAAAAAACAATGAATGATAAATAAAATGAGTGTCTTGAATTGAGCAGCATTCTCTAAGAACTGAACATAAAACACAATATGCCATCTGCAATAATTTATTTTAGCACCAGCGCTCTCCGATCCTCCTTGCATCCAGTGAGCTCGCACCAACTCCCCCACTCTCGGTTGCCTTGACAGTAGACATTCACAGACGCTACAGATTCATCGTCAAGGTAATCGCCAGCTGACGGGAATTTGTCCATCTGTGCATTTGACAAAATTAGCCAAACCCCTAAATTTTGGATCGTAGTTAGTGATGGAGTGTTATCAAAACAGAATAGTCTTGTAAGACAGTCTGGCAGATTCTTGCCTGTACTTTACAGTGTGTGTGTGGTGTGTGTGCGCTCAGACTCTTGGCCTGGCTGAGATTTGGCACACACGGCGTCTCTCCTCCTCTGGGAGGCCTCTTGAGCTTGAAGGCGCCACAGAAGAAATCCCCTACCGACAGCACGAATTTCATCAGGAATGAAATAGTGTGCGTGTGTGGTCGTAGCATGTGCCTGTTCCTTTACTCACACACCTTAACCTGTTAGCTAATGCAAGTCTGCTCATACTGCTCCTATACATACCTGTCACCCCTCCCGTTTTTCCCGGGAAATCCCTTATTTTCACTTATTTCCCGCTGTCTTCCCGTTTTTTTTATTTTCCCGAAAATATCCCGTATTTTGACATTATATAAAAGTCCCGTATTTTCACAATATAAAAAAGTCGGTAGGTCCAGAATTCATGACGCGCCTCTGACAGGAGTTTACAGCAGGAAGTCGGGCCATGAATTCACGTCCCCGCCCTCTCAGGCATCAGTAATTACAGAACTACGTCCGGAGGTGAGGCTGAACAAGTGATTAGGTCCAGTGTTGCCAGATTGGGCGGTTTCCCGCCCAAGTTGGGCGGTTTCAAGTGCATTTTGGCGGGTTTTGAACATATTTTGGGCTGGAAAACGTCAGCAGTATCTGGCAACACTGATTAGGTCTGAGGTGAAGATGGCGATGCTAATAGCTAAGAAAAACATTAGCCTCTCTTTCTTTGATGATTTCAACAAGTGTGTGGCTGGAATGTTCCCAGACTCTTCCCTCGCAAAGAAATTTTCCATGGGGAAAACGAAAGCCTCCCAAATAATCAAAGGTAAGCTACACATGTTTACATTAAGTATGTCCTGGCTAAGACCTCATAAATAGCCTAGTGTAAACTAATTGGTGTATTAACTGTTTTATCCACTCATTGTCTATTTTATTTTCTATCTGAAACTTACCCATTTTAAATCACTCTTGGTTTAATATTTTATATTACTCTTTATCTCTTTATTACTCTATCTATCTATCTATCTATCTATCTATCTATCTATCTATCTATCTATCTATCTATCTATCTATCTATCTAGTGTTCCGAGGCCATGACTATGGTAAAACCATAATAAATTGCAATGGAATTGAATTTATTGACTGGTTATATAATGACCTTTCTTATTTTAACATAAGATACGTATTTTAGCCCTTAATTTGGGAAATAACTGGTACCACTGAAAGCAAATAAAAATAAATGTATAGTTTATTCACAAATGCACTCTATAAACCATAAGCATATTGAGTTTGGGTCTTGGCTATCACCAACATGCACCAGAGTACAGGAAATCACAAATACTAGATAGAAAATTGCCCCCCATTCAACTACACACTAGGGCTGTAACGATATGCGTATCGAAATCGAAATCGCGATACGCAGAGCCACGATCCATATCGCGATACAAGAAGGCAGAATCGCGGTACACCCTTTCAAACTTCTCCTCAGCCCAAAAACAGAGGCGCTTCCAAACTTCAATTTATGAATACTTTACTTTTTATTTAAATTACATTTTAAACTTACTTAAATTACTTTTATTTTTTTATATCTCTTAGTAAGTCGTTTTTTCGCCGGCCTGCGACAATCTTCTGCGAGTCACGCAACGTCCACGCTCGCCACTGGCAGAGCATTCATTTCTTTTAAGCGGTCGCCATTCTGGTTGCGACGCGGGGAGCGAATCTGTAAACAAGCAGCTCATTGGCTGGCTAGGTGTGCCACAAGCCAATCACAATCACTTGACCGGAAAGGCATGCAGTGTTGCCAGATTGGGCGGGTTTAGGTGCTTTTTGGCTGGTTTTGAACATATTTTGGGGTGGAAAACGTTAGCAATATCTGGCAACACTGAAGGCATGTCTGCTTGGGCGGAAGCCTTCTGCGGCAGTTACATTTTGACACGCGAGCAATGTTTCACCATAAAAATTCCGTAATTTCCATCTGTTTTCCGCGATCACAGAAAATCATTGGCCCTATGAGAGTGAGACAGTGAGAGAGCCACCACCCAAAAAAAAATCTTAACGGATTTACACGATTTGGAAAAATGACTTTTTCAGAACCGAAAAAAAACAGAGCTTCCGGCTCAACAGTATTATTTTGAGAAATAAAACAGTCTTTGGATATGCATTTGTTCATTTTTGCATACATATTACTCATTCTCTGCAGTGGTCTGAATTATTTGTTATTAAATAGTTAATGTAAGTAAGTAAATGTTAATAAGTCAAATTTACTACTTTAAAAAAACATTTTTAAAAAAATCGTGGGCGTATCGAATCGTGGGTCAAAAATCGCGATACGAATCGAATCGTGAGTTGGGTGTATCGTTACAGCCCTACTACACACCCACTTTTGGTGAAGGGTATGACTTTCCGAAATTTTCCCTTATTTTGAGTTAAAAATCTGGGAAATATCCCTTTTTTTCAAACCTCAAAGTTGACAGGTATGCTCCTATATCACGTTGTAGACACGCTGAATGAGAAACTGTTTAGTTTTTTCCTCAAACTGAACACAACGATATGTTTAAAATTCCACTACAATGTTATTTGTATCCATATTGTCTGATGAATAAGAGTGCTAATTCAGGTTTAATCCTGGTTTGACAGGAATTGGAAAATAAATGGCACCTCCTCCCATTCCACAAACACCGACTACACTCTCTGCTCCAAGCCACACACGTACGCGCGCACACACACGCAGCAGATACATCATCATGGCTGATGGAGATAAAGTTCTCAATAGAGTTTTGGACAGAAGCGCCAATGCAGGTGAGAAAAGGGCCAAGTCAGCAGAGGCGTGGGCCAGCCTAATGCCCTGCACCCTGGCCCACATTAGCTTTAGCTGAAAGGGTCTTTTCAGAACACATACACATGCATGAACACACACACAGCCCCTCAATGCACAAACAACAGCTCCTATACAATGGCCTGGGACCTCGCATTGTCTGCTTCATGTCATGTGACATACCGGATAAACCTCTGACAGGAAAGATGGATAAAGTTAGAGAGACAAAAAGAGAAAGAAATGAAGAGTCATAAATATATCCAAGCACCAATAAGAAAGGAGGAATAAGTCATTGGGGGTGTGTTATGATAGAAAAATAATCAGTGGCCACCCAAAGCTGATAAAAAGCATGTCCCTCCAAAGTGTTTTTTTTTTCCTTTTATACCAGAGAATCCCACATCATGATTTTTATCCATTTATGGTTACATTTGATGTGGTACAAGTGAGTTCCTGTTATCACTTACACTACATTTTATTCTATTCTATCCACATTCACTGGATATGAGTAATCACGTGCTCTGATTGGCTACTCTACTACTAGGATATCAGCACACTATACCGTAAGTAGAGAAAAACAAAATGGCATCAAGTCAGATATATCACTTTGGTATCAAGTATTTACGGTAAAAGAAACAGAAATAGCTAAAAGAATATACTCCCACCCCACTATCTCCTATTCTACACTCCAGTCCAGTCGGTGGCAGTAATGCACCTTTAAGTTGGTTTGCCAACCGCCAAAAAACCCGAAAGAAGAAGACGACTTATGGTGGAGCGTGTTGCTGAACTGACCGAGGATGAAATAAAAACTACTCAAAAACAAAACCCCCAAAAATACAAAAGCAACAAAATATGAAATGAAAGTATTTCATGGTAAGAACGTATCTTTTTTTTATTTTTCAAGAATTATTATCGCATTTTTCACAAATTGCTACTGTCATTTTGCCAGCTTGTTGACATTCTAAGGGAAAATGATTTTGTCGGACGTTTTGTAGAAAGTTTTTATTGATCGAATTTGAAAAAAAAGCAATAAAAATGCTGTTTCTCAAAATCCAGTGAATGTGGATAGAATAAAACAGTTATTCCACTCAATCTCATCGTACATGGCTTATAGCCAACTATCAGCTCATGTACGACTTGATTTCATGGAATAACTGTTAAATAGCAGCACCATTCAAAAGTTTGGGGTCACTTTGAAATGTCCTTATTTTTGAAAGAAAAGCACTGTTCTTTTCAATGAAGATCACTTTAAACTAATCAGAAATCCACTCTATACATTGCTAATGTGGTAAATGACTATTCTAGCTGCAAATGTCTGGTTTTTGGTGCAATATCTCCATAGGTGTATAGAGGCCCATTTCCAGCAACTCTCACTCCAGTGTTCTAATGGTACAATGTGTTTGCTCATTGCCTCAGAAGGCTAATGGATGATTAGAAAACCCTTGTACAATCATGTTAGCACAGCTGAAAACAGTTGAGCTCTTTAGAGAAGCTATAAAACTGACCTTCCTTTGAGCAGATTGAGTTTCTGGAGCATCACATTTGTGGGGTCGATTAAATGCTCAAAATGGCCAGAAAAATGTCTTGACTATATTTTCTATTCATTTTACAACTTATGGTGGTAAATAAAAGTGTGACTTTTCATGGAAAACACAAAATTGTCTGGGTGACCCCAAACTTTTGAACGGTAGTGTGTATACATGTTATTTCACCTCCCTCACTGCCATCACCAGGAACTACCTGCAGGCCAGGACAATGATAACATTTTAACATAGCCTATGGAAATCCAAAGTTTACACATTATCATCACGCACAGAAATTGCAAAACTAGTTTTAAAACCGCTAAGTTCCAACTGTTAAACATAGCGAGAGGCTGGGTTACGTGTGTGTGTGTGTAAAGTGTAAACCAGTGCATCCTGACTTTCTAACTATGCCTGTGTGTTGCGTGAGCGGCAGTCAGTCAACAACTCTTCGCAAAGTTTCCTTATGAAACAATATGCTCACTGAAATTATGGCAGGGAACGCCAGACTAAACATTAAAACTGCCTTCTGAGCACTGTATCTACAGGCTACCACCGAAAGAAGGAGGCTACCAGAAAGGCATCTCTACTCCATACGATTTTACTTTCACTACGACATTACTTTGAACAGACTATCAAAAAATTGCAAGGGTGATATGATAAAGTAAGGCACAGTTTACTTACAGAGTTTTTTTTTTTTTTTGAAAAAAACGATGCAATCGTTTTCTGCCTTTTGGCACCCTTCATCATGCCGTGTTGGGGTCCTGAACTAGGAGGCGCTGTCCCCGATATGCCTGTCAAACTTGTTGTGGGTAACCATAGCAACCAAGCTCGAGCTCGCAACCTGTGCAGTCTGCGCAGTTGCAACTATGTAGTACTGCTGTGCACCTCAATAAACCGAATGGTAATTAGTCTTTTGATTTTTCCGTGAGGTTTGCCTTATGCAAAGAAAGACAGCATAGACATTTTTTCCTCCCTATAAGTGGGGGGAACCGAACGAGGTGAATTTAAATCTGGGTGGGACAAATCCCACCCGTCCCACCCTCTATCTGTGCCCGTGCCTCCATGTTCTTCTCTTTCTGTCACTTGAAAGAAAGACAAAAATAAACTCAGACTGACATACTCTCCTCTACACTGATGGCTTTCCCATGGTGGTAAACCTCCTGCCACTGGAGACTCCTTCCACATATGCTACATAAACATCTCCATCACACCTTATGGCCCTTTTCCACTACCCTTTTTCAGCTCACTTCAGCTCGCTTCAGCTCACTTCAGCCCGACACGGCTCGCGTTTCGACTACCAAAAACCAGCACGACTCAGCTCATTTCAGCCCTGCTTAGCCCCTAAAACTCGCACCGTTTTGGAGTGGGGCTGAAGCGAGCCAAACCGTGCCGAGTGAGGTTGGGGGCGTGAGCAGACACTCCCCTGTGCACTGATTGGTGAGGAGGAGTGTCCTCACATGCCCACACACGCCCCGCGAGCACGCTGGGATCTGTAAACACTGCAAACCCGGAAGGAGAAGAATTACGAGAATTTCTGAAGCCTTATGCGCCTCGCCTCATCTATACACTCTTGCCAGTATCTGTTGGCGTTGTCGGTGACAACAAGCCACAGCACCAAGACCAGCAACACTAACGACTCCATGTCCTCCATGTTTATTGTTTACTATTCGGGTCGTGAGACTACCGCTTAAAAGCTCACTGAATCAGTGACATACAGAGCATCGTGGACGAGTTCGCGGAGCGCAAGGCTCGTCGTATGCCCTTCAAATAATGCGCGCAGTAGGCTATTGATGTTTTATTATGAGCCATGTACAGTATGTCGCCGAATGTTTTTTTGTTTCTGAGTTACATGTTCGTTTGAAGGACTTAATGTACAAAATAACATAGTTGCACCCCGTAGTGTTGAAATTGGTAAACACAGTGCATTCAGTGAGGTTTGCACCGCCCTCCTTTTATTTCTGACTCTTCCTGTCACCGTTGCAACCTCTGAGCGCTCATTCGTATGCCCTTCAAATAATGTGCGCAGTATAGGCTATTGATGTTTTATTATGAGCCATGTACAGTATCCTAATGTTTTTTGTTTCTGAGTTACATGTTCGTTTGAAGGACTTGATGTACTAAATAACATAGTTGCACCCGGTAGTGTTGAAATTGGTAAACACCGCAGTTGCGGACATTTTGTAGCCTAAAATGATGTTATGATAAGCTTTAATAAAGGGCCCGGTCATTTGCCCCGCCCCCGGCCCGGCTCTGACTTGTTCCGCCACTGTCACTGATGTCACTGTTTGCGCTGTTTAACGACATCACATGACGTCCACCCACTTTCGCTAACTCCACCCAATGTGTCCACCCACTTCCAGCCAGCACGGTTCAGCGCGGTTGTAGTCGAAATGCAACTCCAACAGCCCCGCTCAGCTCGACTCAGCTCGACTCGGCACGGCACGGCTCAGCCACGTTTGTAGTGGAAAAGCGGCATTAGATTATGTCGAGTTCCTACAAAAAAGCTGTTATTACAGAAATAACATTTATTCAGAGCAAATGCATGAATATAAACCTTTGATTTTGGATTGCCTTCTGAACAATCAGAATTGAGAACTCAACAACGCTGTGGTATAAAATGAATTAAAAAGAAAAAGTGAACTAAACAGTTCTGCCTCTCTGAGGAAAACAACACTGAACACCTGATGAGCCGAAATCTGCTCTGATTAGCGTGTTATAATGGCTGGGGTTGAAGTCATCACTATTATGCCCACTCCATATGCTGTTATACACAAACACTAGTCATCCAGCAGAGGAAAGGCAAAGCGACAGGCGTGTAACGCCCTGGATAGGAGGCTCCTCAGGAGGCCGAGCGGAGGAGGGGGCAGGGATAAAGAGGACATGCCCAGGATGCACTGCTGCCTGTGTGATGCATTATTCAACAGCGCAGATAACCAAATCCAGCTTGTGCAGCGATTTGCCAGGGAAGTCGCCCTTTCTGCCCTAGAGAGGAGCTCCTGGGTGTCTCAGAACACATGCTACAGTGTCAAGAGACACCTCTGATTAGGCCACATACACTGCTGAGCTTCAAAATTCAGAAAAAAAGCTGATAAGGTGGTTATTCATCATCTAATCCTCTGTGACTTTGAGGACATTTACACTGGCCGTGAGGGAAATAAATGAATGGAGGCCACCACAGCTACAGTAATGTGTTTTTATATATATATATATATAAAGGAGTGGTGCCTGGAAATGCTGCAACACTAACACCAAGTGTTTTTCTTCTGATCTCATGTTTCCTACCTCTTTTAACGGCCAAATTTGTTCAGTCATCTGCTCTCACACATTCTGTCCTGAGAAAAAAACAATACAAGTTTCTACTTGGTGCTTTGTAATGGCTTGTAAAGCTATTTAGCACTTACCATTTGGATTCTAAACTGTTTCACAGCTGAACTCTAACTGGTTCTAGATGATTGACTAATGGGATTCAAACATGCCCAACAGGAATATGGTGTCCTCTGATGGTGTCCTTATGCTAAAAGGTTGAGGTTTCATGAACTCTTGGTTCTTGCCAACAACATCTACTGTACTATTTATATTTAAGCTTTATCCTGAGACACGGACTCAGCAGATCTGGAACCTATCCCAGGAACACTGGGGGCAAGGCGGGAATATAAGTTGGATGTTTGCCAGTCCATCGTGGGGCATCTTGCACATAACCATGTACACCTGGGAGAAATTTGGCATCCCCAGTTCACCTCTTGGCATGTTTTTGGAAGGTGGGAGGGGAGGAAAACAGAGAACCTGGATGAAACCCATATGGTACATGGAGAACATGCAATATTAGGACAGTATTCCAAAATCAGGACTGAAACGAGGATCCTGGAGTTGTGATAAGGTAACGCTTCTCCACCACCACACCACCGACAATTCTAATGTATACAATACAAAGCATTTTGGCTTTGTCTATAGACCTGGCAAACATTTAACCAAAGTTTAAATATGCACTTCATTCCAAAATGAATATATCCTGTACCTGTAAATCAATCAAAATTGTTGCCCCTTGGGAACCATTAAAACCATTCAATACTGATAGGAAACAGTTTCATGTAAACCAGAGCCACGTTTCTTCCTGAAGCAATCGCAGCATCACTTGGACACACACCACCATCACAAATGAAACTTTCTTTTTCTTCCCGACTGCACATTTCACACAGGTTTGTTTACGTCGCTGATATCCATAAATCCCATCAAAATGCATAACCACACTGGCAGGTCTGTCCATCAGTCACCGGCAGCCTGTGAAATTTAAACGACTCCCAGTTACCAGCAGTTTCTGATTTGTCTTTCGACCGTTTGATTCACAGCCTCGTGTGCCGCACTGCAGGTTCCACTCCAAAAACCAACAGAACAGTTTCAGATCTGTTGCGGCAATCAAAATCCTGCCTCTGTGTGGCCACGGTGACCCACAAGCCCTTCGATTCAACAGCACTGAAAATGTGAAATTGACTCTGGCACTTGTTACATTCACCCTCTACCCGTGCTCCTATTTGCTTTCTCAAAAAGGGTTCCGGCTCTCAAAACCCGAATCCCATTGTGACGACAATAACATGGCAAGTGGACAGATAGATCGAGTGTCTGCTAGAACTACAATCACCCTTGTTCCCATTTGAGAGATCTCCTCACTGCATTAAAGTAGACATGTAGTATCAGATTCTGCACCAGTGAGCTTCAAGAGTCAGATAATGCTGAGTATTAACTGTCTGTTCTCTGGATAAGGATGGATTTCGAATACCACTGCTGCACTATCTGATCGTATAGCTGAAAGAATTACCTGGAATTGTTGATCATAAAAGCTCTCACCAAATAATTACACGTATTTATGTATTTAACTTTACTTTTTTTGCACGAGATATCCTACTTGCAGGACTATGTACACTCGCTGGCCACTTTATTAGGTACACCCATCCACCTGCTGTTTGATGCAGTTCTCTAATCAGATCCCTTGATGCATCAAATCATGCAGATACAAATCAAGAGCTTCAGTTAATGTTCACTTCAAACATCAGAACGGGAAAAATTGTGACCTCAAAGTGTGATTTTCTTTCACTGTGGCATGGGTGTTGGTTTGAGCCAGATGGACCGG
Source organism: Neoarius graeffei (assembly GCF_027579695.1). Taxonomy (NCBI): domain Eukaryota; kingdom Metazoa; phylum Chordata; class Actinopteri; order Siluriformes; family Ariidae; genus Neoarius; species Neoarius graeffei. The sequence goes on from NC_083569.1 coordinate 102,059,842, forward strand.
TTTGAGTATTTCAGAAATGGTTGATCTCCTGGGGATTTCACACACAACAGTCTCTAGAGTTTACGCAGGCAGAACGGTGCGAGAAACAAAAAACATCGAGTGAGTGACAGTTCTGTGGGTGGAAACAAACGTCCTGTCGATAAGAGAGGTCAGAGGAAAATGGTTCGAGCTTTTTGGCCAGGAAGGATCTAGCAACTCATATAATCACTCTTTTCAATGGTGGTGATCAAAAAAGCATCTCAGCATGCAACAGCAGAAAACCACATTGGGTTCCACTCCTGCAGCCAAGAACAGGAATCTTAGAATCAACAACAAGTTCCGATTAAAGTGGCCAGTGAGTGTAGTCTTTCCTTTTTATAAAGGGGCCCAAGTCGATCCATTTTAGGAAACTAATGGCCCTTTTCCACTACCCTTTTTCAGCTCGCTTCAGCTCACTTCAGCCCGACACGGCTCGCGTTTCGACTACCTTAGAGCAGCACGACTCAGCTCGCTTCAGCCCTACTCAGCACCCAAAACTCGCACGGTTTTGGAGTAGGGCTGAAGCGAGCCAAACCGAGCCGAGTGGGGCTAGGGGCGTGAGGAGACACACCCCTGTGCACTGATTGGTGAGGAGGAGTGTCCTCACATGCCCACACACGCCCCCCGAGCACGCTGGGATCTGTAAACACCGTAAACCCGGAAGAAAAAGAATTACGAATTGCGAGAATTTCTGAAGCCTTATGCGCCTCGCCTCATCTATACGCTCTTGCCAGTATCTGTTGGCGTTGTCGGTGACAACAAGCCACAGCACCAAGACCAGCAACACTAACGACTCCATGTCCTCCATGTTTATTGTTTACTATCCGGGTCGTGAGACTACCGCTTAAAAGATCACTGATGTCACTGTTTGCGCCGCCTAACGACATCACGTGACGCCCACCCACTTTCGCTAACTCCACCCAATGTGTCCACCCACTTCCAGCCAGCACGGTTCAGCGCGGTTGTAGTCGAAATGCAACTCCAACAGCCCCACTCAGCTCGACTCAGCCCAACTCAGCACGGCACGGCTCAGCCCAACTCAGCCGCGTTGGTAGTGGAAAAGCGGCATAAGAAACCATTACCATCCAATGACCTGAGGAACTGCAGCAAAGAAAAACAGGAGCTGAATTAGCACTTAACTTATATGCAAATATGTTCCTCGGGGGTTATTTTGCTTTCCCATTTGAGGAAACTTCCAGGTTCTATGTCGTATTTCTCGGTCAGAAACAGTTCCAAGTATATCCACTATAGGAATCTAAGAACATTTAACTATCTAAAGAAACCTTGAAGAATGTCTGAAGGTTTCCCTGGCAGAACTACAGTGGAGAAAAACAAAAGCCAAGAGCATTTTTGCAAACATGTTCAACATGGGTTCTTGTGTTGTTCTACTTGGGGAAACTTGTCCTGGTTCTATGTTGTGTTTCCCTATCAGAAACTCTTAACTGCACAAAGAACCCTTGATGAAACTTTGAAGGTTGTGAACAGTCTCAGACCTGGAGTCACTGCAGAGTTAGCATAATTAGCATGTGTGAAAATATGTCTTTGGAAAGCAAGGACACTGTAATTGTCCAAAGAACTACCCTTGAAGGTTTTTTTTTTTCCCCCCTCAGAGGGTCATGATGATGATAATGCATCATGTACTTTTCGTTATTAGGCAGTACGGGAAACTTTAGGGCTGGGCATGGCTTAGTAAATAAAGATTAAAATAAATATTACACTTTCATGTGTTCACACTAGCTTTAAGCCAAGAGAAAAACAACTAACCATCCCTGTAATTATTACTGACACAACATATGAACAGTAATTGCACAGTATAACTACGCAGGCTAAACATTATTAACCACTTTGTGCACTCTGGCACAGAAATAAATAAAAACTCTGCTATTAAAGTGAAGCGTGCAACAGTTTGTTGTCCTGGATAAATTCTCAACCCCCAGACAGCTTGCAGTTGAGTTGTCTGGATTAGCCAGTGGTTGAATCACAGACTGGAGCTTTCGAGGCCTGACAAAAAAGTAAGCTACATCCTCGTGTGCTTATCAGCTGGGAGCTGCTGGGATTTGCTTCTCGCCACACTGATGAAGGCTGCTCGATAGAGAGGCTTTACCAAAGGGATTAAAAAGTGGTTGAAATCACAAGATGTCAAAGGCTGCTTTTCCTCACAGGCCTGGCCTTTGGTTTGGCTTTTCTGGACAAGACATGAACAGCTCATTGATTTCTAGGTCAGCTTGTGTGCCAGTCTGTAGGTCAGAGGAGTGGTGATAGAATTATTAACACCTGCCTCCACTCTGGTAACATTACATCTAAAGTCACTCTGAAAGGCTGAGTGCTAAGCTAGAGAGTCAGATTATCATTAGTCTGGATTTACAAGTGATTGTATCATCTGGACCTGCTGCCTCTGGGTGGAAGGAGTGTGGAACACACATGGAGTCAAGCTGATTGTTCATATTAGTATCTAAAGTCCTTCCCACACCATGCCCTGGTCTTCCCAGGCAGTCTCCCATCCCAGTACTAACCAGGCCATTAAGGCATATTGGGCAGCGCCAATCTCCGCTTCTTTCGCCCTCGTCCTATTGCCTATATAGCTAGGGTTACAGTGGGGGGCTGGTCCTCTGATAACCGTGAGAGTTTGACTCCCCACTCACATCTGTACTGCAGCATACCTTGCCAGATGGCACTAGGTACCATTTTTATGATGGTCTTTGGTATGACCCAACCACAAGTAGAACTTGCGACCTCCCAACACACTAACCACTAGGCCAGCTTGTGGTATATTCATATTAGTGTAGTCGTACCAAGTGTGTATTTGATCATTTTCACTTATGCTCGCAACCATACTACCTTGTTTACCATATATGCAGCCATTCTGACACGCCATCCAAGTGAATTTATTGCTGCAAACCCAAGCAATGTGGCTCTTATTCAAATTCCCAACTGTTCCATCGTACATTTATCACTAAAACACCTTTTTGACCAACAAGCAATGGGTTCTTGAACCAGTTCCATTCAAGGTTCAAGACTGAATCTTGGTACCAGCGAGCAAACCAGCCCATGTTTTCACGAGTTTGGAACAGAGCCATTGTGATTAAGGATGCATCATGAACGGAAGGTGTTGCACAATTTATGAAGGAAGTAAACAGTCGTATCAAGACGGCGGAGCGCATTGATTACCTGCCAGCTTTTGTTCTCTTGTTGCAGATATTTGCTTTCATTCCATTATTTTCTGAAGATGTATCCTATTCTGTTGCATTCTCCACTGCTGTGCTCTGCTTCCTCTCAAAACTAATGAGGCCCACTGACACGAAGTGACCACTGTCCACTGTACATTGACGGCTCACTCATGCAGAATGTCAAGAGCACCAAATTCCTTGGTGTTCATCTGGTGGAGAACCTCACCTGGTCCCTCAACACCAGCTCCATAGCCAAGAAAGCCCAGCAGCGTCTCTACTTCCTATGGAGGCTCAGGAAAATCCATCTCCCATCACCCAGGGACTATTGAGAGCATTCTGAGCAGCTGCATCACAGTCTGGTTTGGGAATTGCACTGTCTTGGATCGCAAGACCCTACAGTGGATAGTGAGGACAGCTGAGAAGGAGTCTCTCTTCCCGCCATCAAGGGCATTTACACCACACGCTGCATCCGGAAAGCTACCAGTATTGTGGATGACCCCACACACCCCTCACACAATCTATTTACCCTCCTGCCATCTGAAAAACGACACTGAAGCATTTGGGCCTTCACAGCTAGACTCTGTAGCAGTTTCTTTCCACATGCCATCAGACTCCTCAACTCTGAGGGACTGGACTGATTCTTACAGACTGTTGAGCACACCACTCCCACTGCAGTCTTTGCACAGTGAAGAACACTACACTATCACTTTTTACAATGTTTACAATGCTTCTCACAAACACAACGTTTACATTTATTTATTTTATTTTTTTTTTACATATGCTACCTCAAAATGGGGGTGGCACGGTGGTGTAGTGGTTAGCACTGTTGCCTCACAGTAAGAAGGTCCTGGGTTTGAGTCCAGCGGCCAACGAGGGCCTATCTGTGTGGAGTTTCTATGTTCTCCCCGTGTTTGCGTGGGTTTCCTCCGGGCGCTCTGGTTTCCCCCACAGTCCAAAGACATGCAGGTTAGGCTAATCGGTGGCTTTAAATTGACTGTGAGTGTGAATGGTTCTTTGTGTGTCTATACGTCAGCCCTGTGATGACCTGGCGACTTGCCTAGGGTGTACCCCACCTCTCGCCCATAGTCAGCTGGGATAGGCTCCAGCTTGCCCGCGACCCTGTACAGGATAAGTGGCTACATAGAATGGATGGATGGAAGGATACCTCAAAATGCACACTCCAAACTTTCTGTATATTATCAGTAACAGGTATTGGTTGGCAATGTACCGTCTGTTTGAGCTAGTTGTCATTTTTGCACTGTCCTTGTTGTCTTCACTTTATGTTGTGTGTAGTTTATTGTCTGCAGCATTTGCACTCGCTGCACTCTTGCACTTTATGTTGTATTGTAGACTGTAGTCCTGTGATGTTTAATGTCGCACCATGGTCCTGGAGAAACATTGTTTTGTTTTAATTGTGTATTGTACCAACTGTATAGAGTTGAAATGACAATAAAAAAGCCTTGACATTGACTGATGTCATCATGGTTCGCGCTGAAAAAAACAGCTATATTTTGGTTCCAGCTGGGAACCAACTTTTCAGGTTCGGAACCAATTTATTTTTGGTCAAAATGCTCTGAACGGTTCACTAAAAAAAATGTTGAGGGGAAAGGGGTATTCGAGGTGATCTTTTTCCTATTATTCTGAGTACAATAAAATGCAGCATTACACCAGAAACCAAAGACAAGAACAGGACCCATTTCACACTATTTGCCTTTTAAGGTTCTTGCCAAATTAATAATCTCTCTGCCCTCCTGTGAGCAGCTCTTTCGACTGAGGCTAAACCAGGATGACTGTGGTAAGAGAAAGACCAAACACTCATGCTGCTCTCTCAACCCTAAGCAATCTGATAACGATAAAAAATTATATCGATGCTGGGAAACACATCTCCCAATCTACATACTTAAATAAAGGTCATGATTTGAATTGTACTTTCCGGTGTATGGCATTTGGAAGGAGCACACAGTTCATTTCACTCAACGGCAAAAGGGGAAAGAACAAAGAAAGGGCACGGACTAGCATTTATCGAATGCATGTGTTGCTGTGCAGCATAATTAGCAAGACAAGAAACAGTTGCCACTCTGATTGTAAGCAGATAACCCAAAGATCCAAAGAATGGCATTTCGTTGCTCATCGGCTCAATGTACCAGCACACAGGGTTTGATGCAGCACTATTCCACTTAATGCCGGGCTATTATTAGGCTTATAACAATCAATATCTTAAGTATATCACTGTACCATTCAGGAGAGCAGACTGGCATATCTCCAGGACACAGAGCTTCAGGAATTGAGGAACTATAGCTACATTTCCACCACAAGTCCATTTTCATTAGGAACCTTTTCAGAACCTTGTTCCAGATGAAGCTTTTTTTTTTTTTTTTCTGGAGGAGGACGAACTACTGGGGCAGCACTTACCATATTTAAAATCACTGACTGGCCAAATACAGAAGGACCAACTTGCTTTCTGGTCATTATTTTAAAAACAATTACTAAAACATAGTTTATATCAGAAGCACCACAAGACACCCAGGAAAGTAAAATACAGGGGTTAACAAATTATAAAGCAAACGCTCCAACGTTTTACCCAGTCCTGTATTTTACCCATCTGAAAACCCAGGCTTAAAAGTGGTTTGTTAAAAAATAAGACAAGTCCAGACATATGAAATTCCTTAGGCCCTTGTCACACCGGGCTAGTAGTACTCGAGTCCAGGACTCGGCCTCGAGTTCAACTTGTGCCGTAATTTTAAGGACTCGTGACTTGACTTGGACTTGAGCACTGATGACTCGGACTTGGACTCATACATTAACTGCATTTGGACTCTGATTTTTTTCTTTTTTTTTTTTTGTAACATGCCATAATAATTTGGCATAAGATATTTATATATACATTAATTTTTATACTAATTTTATGCAAGAGAATGCACATTCACCTGTTCAAATGTCATGTTCAGGAACAAACTAATGTTAATGGCGCTAAAATGCCTAGAGAGAAGCCCCCTAGGATTGTCCGCTTTGCTTATACAGACTTCTCGTGCAGTGAGAAAAAATGCACTGCTGTGTGTTCCATATGTAGAAGAACTATCGAGGAGACGACGGGGACAACCTCGAACTTCAATCGTCATTTGGTAAGACTCCATCCAGAGAAGGAAGTGACACGCTATGTTCATTGCTCTGTTGATAGCAGGGCTTGCTTGCTGAGCAATGAACTAGCTAGTGTTAACCCTCTGTCATGTTATTTGCCCTGTTGATAGTGGGTGGGGCTTGTTGAGCGATGCAGCAACAGCCACCATCAAATGGTGCGGATGGAGTCTTGCTCTCAGACTCGACTTGAAATTTTCTTTAATGGCTTGGACTTGACTTGGACTTGAACAATGGGGACTCGAGACTGGACTCAGGCTCAATGTTTAGTGACTTGACTACAACACTGGGTCACACTACAGCGATGAAAATTTGGTTGCATTGCCACCAAACGTATGATGTACGGCAAATGTTCTCTGAGCTTCACAAGTTGTTTTTTGGTGTCTCCACCTAACGAGTGGCCAAAAACATTGTGAAAAATTTCATTGAAATTTGGTGGTGATGTTTTCATCGGCAAACTAAATGGTGAATACTTGCAGATGGGTTTGGGAATACTTCCTGATGCTCGGGGAAACACCGCCACCAAATGCCTCATTTTCACCGATAACCCATCGCAAAGCATCGCGAGCTGTAATGTGGCCATAGCCTTACTTAGAAAGGTCAGGATAAGCAACTAACATAACTCCTTGACCATTCATGATTAGTTTGAAGTGGTTGTTTTGTTTTATTGTTTCATAGCTTGACTTTGCTGCATTGTTTCATAATTTGGCTCTGGACAGAAGAGATATCTGTTGTGAAGTTGGAAATGAGAATAAACACATACTTCACAGAGCCAGCCTTAACTAAATAATTTACACAAATGTGTGTGACTGCCCAGAGAGAGAATCTGCTCCATTATCCACAATGGTTCCTGTTTACAAATAGACATGACTGAATGCTTTGCTAGGTCTGCCAATTGATGACCCCTCCTGTATCCTGTACAGTTCCTATTACTTACAATTTAGGCTACATCCACACGACAACAGCAACGAGATTTAAAAAAAAATATATACGGTATATCGCATCCACATGGGCAACGGATCAGTAAAATATCAGGTACATATGGCAATGCAACGCTTGCTGAAAACGATGCAATACACATGCCACACCTCTAGGTGCGCTGTAAGACGGTCCCATCGGAGACACCAGAATAATAGAAGAAGTAAGGACGCATGCGCATAAACTATTATGCACGAGACTTCATATTAGCCACAGTCAGAAAAATCTGTTCGTAAAATTACGTTATAATGACCAAATACAATGAAAAGTATTTTTCCAGTCTCACCTGTGAAAGGTAATCCCATGTGATCTCGTTTGGACGGCAAACCTGTTGGTACAGTTAAACGCAGCTAATCTTTATTCTCCGCTTTGACCTATCCAATATGGCGGCGAGGATGACATATGATTCTACGCGGAAGGCGGCGTCTTTAATGGTCCGGAATAAATTGAATGCTACACGTTGATGAATTAATTTGTTCTTCTACGCCCTTTTTGAGGAATGTATTGTAGGACTTAAACCAACATCTGAAGAGGTGAGATCGCTCCTTTTTTTTCCCTATTTTTGCTGGCGGGATTGACTCTGCCCTAAGGGCTATTCTCTCTCTCTTTGCACCATTACACAATAAATATTCACAGTGAAAATATTTTGTAAGCGCGTTTCATGAACCAAGTTATAGGATTTGTTGACAACTCGCATCGAGTTCGTTACACTTCTACCCGGTGTGAAGCACATGTGGTTGTGACGTCATCGTAAACAAATCCGTTCTACTCATCCAGACGACTTTGCAACGGCACCGTTGCCAGATCTTTCCACTCTGGAACCCGTTCTCAAAAGATTTCGTTTTGGGCACCCAAAACGCCGGTGCCGTGTGGACGCCAGGCCGAAACGATAAACAGTTTTATCAGATTCACCTGAATCCGTTGCCGTGTGGACAGGGCCTTAGCTTCATTCTAAACAGTGTGAACCCAAGCCAATGTGCAACTGTCTTGCTAATCTATCAAGCAGCACATGGAAAATTAATTTCCAATGCTTTGATTTTCCAACATTTCACATTCCTTGTTAAAAAAAAAACAAAACACTGATCAAGAGTCGTTGGATTGCGGTTGTTTATGTATTTCTTATTTTCTTATTTCAGTGCTGTAAACTGCTGACAGTGCTGCTGCTCTCCAATTCATGGCACAAACTGACCTCATCCTTTCCTCGGTTCTCTCCATGCAGCTTGCCCGGAGAATCAAAAGTAGCCTAGCATGACAGAAGATCCATCACACTAATGTAGGTATGAACCAGGTCATAACTTACACCAAGCAGAAGACTGGACGTGACTCTGCAAATGAAACACATGCACTGGTGCACTGCAGTTTCCTGCTGGATGTCTCTAGGTTTGGAAATGCTGAGGTACATAAGTAATGCCCTTCTAGAAAGAAATATACACAAAAACGATGTCATTGTTGGTGTGTGGACAGAAATCCATTTTGTCTTGTAGACTATACATGCACACGATCTCTTATGTGACACATCATGTAAAGATTGCAACCTTCATTAGAAATGAATGACTCTGATAAATAGTAAATCACCATCAAGGCCTGATGTCTTATGCAATCAAATCAGACAGCAGTAAATTCAAATAAATGTCCAATTAAATGAGTTTAGATTAACTATTGACAGCATGTAGCTTGTGTGGTTGCCGATCGATGTGTGCAGGTCCTGAGTCCTGAGCGCTCGGTCTAAGCACTTGCATTATCATAAATTAAGCATGAGGCCACAAATGAAAAGCCAATAAGCACCTCTTCTCATGAGGTGATGACAACATCCCGGCCTCAAGAGGGCGAGAGAGAAGGAGATGGGAACATCTGGGGTTGGCTCTGGGCTGGGCTCACCTCCATTTGCATTCGCAGCTATTCAAATAAGGCACAAGGAGCTGAAGCTGGTGCTGGTGCTGGTGCATCTCATCCCTCACTGCCTGTGTGTGTATTTACGTACGTTCCAATGTTGCGGATTTGACACAGTTTTGAAACAGCGATGTGCCCCCTGCACACTTTTGAGACAAAAGGTTCAAAAAGAGGCTGAGTTTAGAGCTGGAGCTTCTCTCTCTTTCTCGTCTCTGTCTTTTTCTCAAATGGCTTTTCATTGAAACTCAGCACTTGACAGGCTGATCTGTGGGGATTCCAGTAAAGCAGTGCCCCCCCACCCCCCACAAACACACCAATCCCCCCCGCCTTTGAATTCATTTCCATTTGAATGGATCACCCCAGTCCTCCCCAACATTTCCTGCAGTATGCATGAAAGGGAAAGTGAGAGAGAGAGAGAGAAATGGTTCACGCTAAATATTTAGGAAGATGCTAACACCCAGCAAGCAACCTCTCTTGGGAAAGAAAGAAAGAAAGAAAAAACAAGTAAGAAAGAAAGAACCCACCACCACCCACGGTCTGTGTCACATGATGGGGAAAGGACCAGGCAGTTAGAGAAAGGAATTTCCATTATTGGTTAAATCCATTTTAATGAGTTCTCGAAGTCAGACTAGCACTTGAAGTCGGGACAGGAAGTGTGACTGTGAGCCTGTCATCATTTACGATAAATATTTAATCTATTCTGTCTAATCTGTCATTAAAATCCATTCCAAAGCCGATTTGTCTGGACACCCCAACATCCCAAACGCATGTAGAACGAAGTGGGAAAGTCAGCGGAGGACAAAGAAGCTTTACAGGAAGACAAAAGCCATTTCCCCTCCCCCGAGTCCTCCTCTATAATTCAGATAATTTGATCTCTGATTGAATGAACATGCTTGTAGATTGGGACGTGATTAAATTGCTGACAAATTGCTCAATCCCCGGGCCCATTCGCTTCATTAGCCAGCGCTCTCCTGTCCCTCGTTACGTCTGCATCCAGCAACAACGGCACCCACTGACCTCTATGGATCGACACACACACACACTCGACATGTGCTAAGCCTGAAGGACAAACACACCCAAATCTTTCCTCTCTGACCTGCTGTGATGACCTGCAGGAGCTGGAAAAACACTGAATTATGCATGTTGCCGTCCTCCACCCTCATAATGAAGATACTCGGATACTCCAGAAGAGATTTTCATGCAGCGTGGGACTTGTTTACAGGAACCGGCCTCCTGTTCGTGGCAACCAGCGAACCCGAGAAGCCTGTTCATCATCTAGAGTTCAAGCCCTAGTGGCTGGATATACCGAATATTTCCAATTACATGCACTACTTCCTCTCTATCTGTACAACCGCTATTCTTATGAATAACAGGCCAAGTGGGCATTCTGCAAAGAGCTGGGTTAGAGAGGAGAAAGGCCTGAGATATTTCCCTGTAGAAGCACATCATTGTTGTCATTATTTAAATCATTATACTACAGTTTATGATATTTTACTAGCTAGGGCTGGAAAATAGAGAAAAATTGTTATAAATTGCATCACACCACACTTTCCCCACATATCATCAATATAGTTTATAACACTAATTATATATATATATAACCCAGAGTCCAAAAAAGTTGGGACAAAGTACAAATTGTAAATAAAAACAGAATGCAAAGATGTCGAAGTTTCAAAATTACATATTTTATTCAGAATAGAACATAGATGACATATCAAATGTTTAAACTGAGAAAATGTATCATTTAAAGAGAAAAATTAGGTGATTTTAAATTTCATGACAACAACACATCTCAAAAAAGTTGGGACAAGGCCATGTTTACCACTGTGAGACATCCTCTTTTCTCTTTACAACAGTCTGTAAACGTCTGGGGACTGAGGAGACAAGTTGCTCAAGTTTAGGGATAGGAACGTTAACCCATTCTTGTCTAATGTAGGATTCTAGTTGCTCAGCATTGATGGTGTCTTTCCAGATGTGTAAGCTGCCCATGCCACACGCACTAATGCAACCCCATACCATCAGAGATGCAGGCTTCTGAACTGAGCGCTGATAACAACTCGGGTCGTCCTTCTCCTCTTTAGTCTGAATGACACGGCATCCCTGATTTCCATAAAGAACTTCACATTTTGATTCGTCTGACCACAGAACAGTTTTCCACTTTGCCACAGTCCATTTTAAATGAGCCTCGGCCCAGAGAAGACGTCTGCGCTTCTGGATCATGTTTAGATACGGCTTCTTCTTTGAACTATAGAGTTTTAGCTGGCAACGGCGGATGGCACGGTGAATTGTGTTCACAGATAATGTTCTCTGGAAATATTCCTGAGCCCATTTTGTGATTTCCAATACAGAAGCATGCCTGTATGTGATGCAGTGCCGTCTAAGGGCCCGAAGATCACGGGCACCCAGTATGGTTTTCCGGCCTTGACCCTTACGCACAGAGATTCTTCCAGATTCTCTGAATCTTTTGATGATATTATGCACTGGAGATGATGATATGTTCAAACTCTTTGCAATTTTACACTGTCGAACTCCTTTCTGATATTGCTCCACTATTTGTCGGCGCAGAATTAGGGGGATTGGTGATCCTCTTCCCATCTTTACTTCTGAGAGCCGCTGCCACTCCAAGATGCTCTTTTTATACCCAGTCATGTTAATGACCTATTGCCAGTTGACCTAATGAGTTGCAATTTGGTCCTCCAGCTATTCCTTTTTTGTACCTTTAACTTTTCCAGCCTCTTATTGCCCCTGTCCAAACTTTTTTGAGATGTGTTGCTGTCATGAAATTTCAAATGAGCCAATATTTGGCATGAAATTTCAAAATGTCTCACTTTCGACATTGGATATGTTGTCTATGTTCTATTGTGAATACAATATCAGTTTTTGAGATTTGTAAATTATTGCATTCCGTTTTTATTTACAATTTGTACTTTGTCCCAACTTTTTTTGAATCGGGGTTGCATATATATATATATATATATATATATATATATATATATATATAATTTTTTTCTATCCACATTCACTGGATATGAGCAATCGCATGCTCAGATTGGCTACTCTACTACTAGGCTATCAGCTCATATACCATGAGTAGAGGAAAACAAAATGGTGGAGTGTGTTGCTGAACCAACCAAGGACAAAATAAAAACTCTACTCGAAAACAAAACCACCAAAATTGATAAAGTATTTAAAAGAAACAGAAATAGCTAAAAGAATATAGTTTTCACCCCCAATATCTCCTGTTCCACACTCCAGCCCAGGAGGTGGCGGTGATCCACCTTTAAGTTGGTTTGCCAACCATGAAAAAACCCTAAAGGAGAAAAAAAAAAGGCAACAAAAATATGGAATAAAAATATTTGATGGTAGGAATGTATCTTTTTTTAATTTTTCAAGAATTATTATTATTATTTTTATTATAGCATTTTTCACAAATTACTACTGTCATTTCGCTGGTTTGTTTACATTCCAAGCGGAAATGATTTTGTCAGACGTTTTGTAGAAAGTTTTTAATTTCTTGAATTTGCAAAAAATAAAAAGCTCCGTTTCTCAAAATCCAGTGAATGTGGATAGAATAAAACAGTTATTCTACTCAGTCTTGTCGTACATGGCTTACAGTCAACTCTGTGCTACGCGACTCATCGGCTATCAGCTCATGTACAATGAGATTTCGTGGAATAACTGTTAAAGCTATATTTCCTTCACGAAGGAACTAATTTGACCAAATACTGTAAAATGTAAGTTGTATATTCCATTTCTGCCAGATTATTGTTTAAATCAATTGTAGAAATGAAATACAACTCGCATCAAAGTCTTCATCTCGGCCAGCAAGCTAGCTTAGTTAATGCTAGCCATGAGAACAAAAATCATGGTTTTATGCTAACCTGCATGCTAATCTAGCTAATGCTAATTACACTAATGTTAGTGAGGAACAAAATCATGGTTGTTCTAGCAACCTGCTAGCTTCTAAATAATGATAATGCTAAACTTATCATTGTTGTCATATTTTTGTCATGTATAGCTGAAAATACAACAACAATTGAACTAACTAACTTTAGTTGACTAGCTGGCTAGTTAACTAAGCTAATATTGGTCATCTTCTGCATTGTGTATTTTAACACTTTTTTTGGCTAATCACGATGCATACAGCAGTACAAACTGAGACTCTGTGTGTTTACTGGCTAGATAGCTGGTTGGTTAGCTAACTGAGGTAATGTTAATGATAAATAATATCATAGTTTTATGGTATTTTTGTATTGTTAAAGGTCCCATGGCATGGTGGTTTGTTGATGCTTTAAACGGGCTCGTGGAGGTTTCCGGATGTTATATCCGCAGCCTTTCTCGAAATGAACCCTCGGCACGTAGATATAGCCTCCTGGGAGAAAGCCCCATTTCAGCGCTTTTCCCAGTGCGTCGTTTTGCTAATGAGAAGCAGGAGGCGGGGAAGGGTAGAGGGTGGGGGCGGGCCATGGGGGGAGGGGGAGGGGCTTGACCAAGCTGCGCACACACATACTCGCTGCTATCAGCGCCTGTAGCCACGCTGCTAAGACAAAACCCCGTTCTCCCTCGGACTCCTTTCGTAAACTCAGCGTGACACAGAGAACAGAGAGTGAGAGTGTTCGGAGTGGTAGTTTACGAACGTATAATACCCTAGGCTTAAACACGCACTCCATAACCAAAGAGGATAGAAGCAGCAACTACAGCAACATATCGCTTATCCAACAGAAGACATGCATTGCGGAGGAATAGTCAAACATAAGCTCATAAGTTACAGTCAATTTCCAGACTAAACTCAGTTTAACAGAGCATGCTGCATGCTCTTTAGTTTTGTAGCGCAGATTACCTGGCTAACTGCAGGAAGCGGTTAGCTGCACAGCTAATGTAGCCATTGCTAGGCTAACGCACCGATTTTAAAACACGGCAAAACGACTTAACAGTTATGCACTTACTTGTTCGGTGTTTGTGGCTGATGCGGCAGGGATGCTTGGTACAGACCCAGGCTTCAGTGACAGTTGATGTGCAAAACCTGCCCTGTACTGTCCCAAGTTGTGGAAACATTCATCAGGAAAATGCTTCCGACAAACATGCACCGTCTTAGGTAGACTCGACGGCGTATTATTGAAGTAAATAAAATTAAGCCACTGCGTCTTCAGGGGCTCTCCCGTCGGCAGTAAAAACAGACTCTTTTCTGTGTTGTCACATCAATGTACAGCGCAATTTCCATGTTTCGCTCGCTTAGGTGATGCCATGTTGTTGTGTCCTCTATGGTCTCCTCACTACAACTGGGCAGGCAATCCATACAGTGGGTGGGAATCCGGGGGGGGGGGGGGGGCGTGGGGATCATCTCCCTTGCTGACGTAGTAAAGGGAAGAGCTTATCAACGCGCCGTTTTGACGCGCCATTCTCAAATGTTGGGCATAGTTTGGTTTACACATTATGAAATTTCTAGCCACTGGGGTGACTTAAGAAGGTCAGAGGAACTCATTTTAACGTTAAAAAACCTCAGAAAGTGAAAATTTCATGCCATGGGACCTTTAATACTTAGCTAAGAATACAACAGCAAAAAAAAAAAAAACCCACAAACACCTCAGAGTAGCAAATATGCTAGGTTAGTCGCATAATAGCTGAAATGTTACCTTGATAGCAGTTAATTAGCTGGCTGGTTAACTTAAGCTAATGGTTGTGAACAAAATGTTGGGCTTTAGTGTATATTTTAAGATATGTATATTTATTTCAGGCTAGGAAACGCTAGTTTAGTACCAGTTAGCAAACCCGATAGCGATAGAATTAGCATGAAGTGCATTTTCATGCATATTCCTAGGCAAAGGAGGCGTTCCTAGGCAGGTTTTAGCAATTTCCTGGTCATTTAAAAAAAAAAAAAATTACAAGATAGATTCATTCCACATCCAATAGTGCTTGAAATAATGCATTTTTGACTAATAAGCATTGAGTAAAGTAAGCGTTCATGCTTTATTTGGTGTATGTGTACGCTCAGAGCAGTTCAGACGCCCCTAATGCCCTCTTTATACAGAACAAATGATCAGCAGCGTCTGCAGATATGCCTCGACCCACACAGCATCACCGCAGCTCCACTTCCTTGAGCTCTTTATGGAGCCATGTGGAGCCGTTAGACGAGGCCAGGAGAGGTGAGACAGCACTGAGAGGCCTTCAGTGAGGAAATAAAGTGCTGGGCAAACAGACAGTGCAACACAAGGACTCAGCAAGCAAGTTTAATCAGAGCGTAGCTCAGTCCCTTCATGGAGTAGGGTGATGACTCGCAGAATCCAATTGCACACATGTACAAGTGCTCAAGAGTTCGCAAATGGAAGCACTTAGAAGAGAGAGAGTGAGAAATGTCCATAAGAGGAAGTCAAGGAAAGAAGAAAAGCCCATGAAGATGAGGGCCTGGGTGTTCATGGAACGTTTTCCTACAATTAAAAACATTGCAGCAGGATTGTAGGAATGTTTACAAATTTTTGGTAAACTACGTTTTATTGATAGCCTAGTAAACTAGACCCACCCGCCTAGCGGCCAAAAATATTTTTGCCTAGCGAGTGGGTCTAGCCTCGCACCATATAAACAAAAACACCCCGGGCATCAAATCGTGCCCGCCAATCACAACGCAAGGTTTTTGTTTGGATTCTTTGGGCGGGCTTTTGCAGGAGTGACGACAAAGCTGCGCGACGCTGGAGAAAGCACAACAGGAAAGATGGCTACGGGCTAGTGAACAGCGCGCGTTTGACTCCGCTTTGGAATCAGTTTTAGAAGAATTAGACTTGGAGTTTTCATTGAAACATGAGCAGGAAGAGGCTCTCCGCTCATTCCTTTTCAAGAAGGACGTTTTCGCTGTTTTGCCGACCGGCTATGGCAAAAGTCTGATCTACCAGCTGGCTCCGCTCGTAGCCAAAAGGATGGGCTAGTTTGTGCAGTACGAAGAATTAATAAACAGCTTTGAAACATTACTTTTTGATTGTTTCTTATTTTCCCGTTATTTTAAATTTAAGGGAAATTATTTCACCAAACACCACTAAATAAAAACTCTCAAAAACAATTTAAGCAAACCCTTGAAAAACACTTGAAAAAAATGAGTGTATGTTAAGTATGTGGTACAGACTCCAAACTTGTGGTCATTATCTCCAAACTTCTTAATATCTAGAACCTGTTTATTAATTAATACGCATTTTGAAAAATTATTTATTTCAAGGCCTCCCCCACTGCTTTCTGTCGCTCTGACTACGTCACAGTCACTGTTGTGCTGATTGGTCAGAGCGTTGGCCTATACGCACAGAGACAGTTTGAAAGACAGCGGTTTGTTCCACCCCCACCCTTCAGAAATGTCTACGGATCGAGGCCAGACTAAATATTCACATTTAGTCTGGCTTGCCAGGCTATTTTATTGACGTAATTAAGCTTAATTTGTATTACGCAGGTGATTATAGGAAATCGCGCGTGCTGATTGATTGAGAGATTATCGCGATAATCACCTCGAGCGACTCGACAAAATGGCGGCCGATCGCGTTGTCACCGTAAGTGAGGAAGAATTACAAACGATGAAAGAAAATGCTGTTCATAAAAGCACTAAAGATGCTACGAAGTTGAGTCTAAAACTATTCAAAGATAAGGTGGCATTGTGATTTATTTTATCGATTTCAAAACAAGTATTTTATGTGAGTCGATGTAGATAAGTGACACAAGTCTGTGCTGCGCCGTTATTACATTTGCATGCTGTTTTTGAAGTTTGAAATCAATAATTTTTAATGCAATTAAAAAAAAAATCACCTGTGTATTTCTACTAAAACAATTATCCGCCTCAGGGTCAGTGAATGTCAGTGAATAATAACCTTGGCTTTGTCTCGGTCTTTGTCTTTGAGTGGTATATCAGATATACTGGAACGATTCAGCGAGCATGATATTGAACAAGTCAACATCATGCTAGCTGAATGGAATATATCTGATATACCAGGAAAAAAAAGCCAGCCAATATTATTATTATTATTGTGCATACACACTGTCTTCATATCAGCATATCAGCCTTCTCGAAGGCCAATGCGAGCTTAACTACGAGTCAGCGCAGCAGTGAAGTTACTGTACCTTCTAGCCGGTGTAGCGTTCATCAGTAGTGTTAGCAAATGCGAATAAAGCAGTCAAGCCAGTGCTATTGAGAGAAAGTAGCACAGGTTAACGACCAAGAAACTAAGATTTCTGTCTCCGGACTCTTCTTCCACGCTGCACGCTTGCCACAGTATTTTTCACTCAGACTTAAGTATTAATTTCCCTCTGTAATTTACTTAGTTACTTTTAAAATCAACATCGACAACTACACACAACGGAGTGACCTGGCAGCCAAAATTCTCTCAAAATCTTCCACTTTTAACAAAGCAAACCTGGTGGCCATGTTTGTTTACAAATTGTCACAGTCACTCGCGAGCATGGAAGTTTGTTGTCTCAGTTTTTCGATGCCCATTGGTATGTTTTTCTCTTGTAAATATGCGTGAAGAATATCTAATGAAGTTTTGGTAGCCTTTCAGGTGTTCACCGCGTCTTTCTCTTTCCCAGCGAGCACAAATTATTGTGTAGGTGCGCAGCAGAAAACTCTCTCATTGAATATTCGCATCAGCTCCGACGTGTGACATCATGTTGTCTTGACAACCATGCAATATCGTAAACCACATTCAACGCTCATTCTCCATTGGGTAGAGTGACGTAATACACGCAGGATAAGCGATATGCTAACAATATTGCATGCTATCAAACCAAATGAATGAAACCTGCTAGAAGGGAATAGGATACGTTTTTATTCCATCGAAAAAGTGTCCTGTATTTATAATAATCACCAATATTCACTTCACTGTCTGCGAATAATTGTTAAATATGTGAAAAAATGGGTAACACCATTTGCATGGCTGATTCTAAACTTTTACAAAAAAGAAAGGTTCTTTGAATGTTATTTAAAGGTTCGTTACAGGTTCATTGATTAATAAAAGGGTTCTCAGCTTTGTGTATTAGGTTTGAATGCATTTCTGAACTTAATCGTACAGTGGTGCTTGAAAGTTTGTGAACCCTTTACAATGTTCTATATTTCTGCATAAATATGACCTAAAACATCATCAGATTTACACACAAGTCCTAAAAGTAGATAAAGAGAACCCAGTTAAACAAATTGAGACAAACATATTATACTTGGTCATTTATTTATCGAGGAAAATGATCCAATATTACATATCTGTGATTGGCAAAAGTATGTGAACCTCTAGGATTAGCAGTTAATTTGAAGGTGAAATTAGAGTCGGGTGTTTTCAATCAGAGGGATGACAATCAGGTGTGAGTGGGCACCCTGTTTTATTTAAAGAACAGGGATCTATCAAAGTCTGATCTTCACAACACATGTTTGTGGAAGTGTATCATGGCACGAACAAAGGAGATTTCTGAGGACCTCAGAAAAAGTGTTGTTGATGCTCATCAGGCTGGAAAAGGTTACAAAACCATCTCTAAAGAGTTTGGACTCCACCAATCCACAGTCAGACAGATTGTGTACAAATGGAGGAAATTCAAGACCATTGTTACCCTCCCCAGGAGTGGTCGACCAACAAAGATCACTCCAAGAGCAAGGCGTGTAATAGTCGGCGAGGTCACAAAGGACCCCAGGGTAACTTCGAAGCAACTGAAGGCCTCTCTCACATTGGCTAATGTTAATGTTCATGAGTCCACCATCAAGAGAACACAGAACAACAATGGTGTGCATGGCAGGGTTGCAAGGAGAAAGCCACTGCTCTCCAAAAAGAACATTGCTGTTCGTCTGCAGTTTGCTAAAGATCACGTGGACAAGCCAGAAGGCTATTGGAAAAATGTTTTGTGGACGGATGAGACCAAAATAGAACTTTTTGGTTTAAATGAGAAGTGTTCTGTTTGGAGAAAGGAAAACACTGCATTCCAGCATAAGAACCTTATCCCATCTGTGAAACATGGTGGTGGTAGTATCATGGTTTGGGCCTGTTTTGCTGCATCTGGGCCAGAACAGCTTGCCATCATTGATGGAGCAATGAATTCTGAATTATACCAGCGAATTCTAAAGGAAAATGTCAGGACATCTGTCCATGAACTGAATCTCAAGAGAAGGTGGGTCATGCAGCAAGACAACGACCCTCAGCACACAAGTCGTTCTACCAAAGAATGGTTAAAGAAGAATAAAGTTAATGTTTTGGAATGGCAAAGTCAAAGGTTCACAAACTTTCAAGCACCACTGTAGTTGTAAGAAAGAGGGGAAAAAAAGTGGTTTTGTTCAGTTCATCCTAATTCTTATCAAGAAAGTGTACAGTGTTCACCAAAGCTCGAAACTATCCAGAAAGTTTATTTTTAATTTTGTAAATGTGATGCAAATTGGTAAAATCAACCTTGATCGTTGTCAGGTTGTCAGATCTGATTAACTTATTAAAGCCAGCTTGAGGTACAGAGGCGTCCTCTTGTTCCAGAGACCGACAAGTCCTTGAGGAATTACAGCTACAATATCACATCAGGACACAGTTTTCCTTACAGCCTTAGGGAAACATTATCTAGCTTTGTAACTTGGAAAGTGACCAAAAGCATATACTTGTGTCAGGACAAATGTTATGTAAAGCTCAGACAGAGCAAAAACTTTTTGTCATGACCTCTCTGCCTCTTATATTCCCTGTTTTTCTACACTTCACCTCAGTGACGATTTTTTTTTTCTTTTCAAGCCGTCCTACTTACAACACATGACAGGTTTTAACAAACCTCTTAATGCACTGAGAAGGACAAAAGACAAAAGAAAAAAAAATGTTTCCAGATTTTTTAAGGAACTGACAAATCCTATCTGATGAAAGAATAGAAGAAGAAGAATGAGGATAGGGGAGGGCTGGGACAAAGGGGGGCGGTGTGAGGGTATTTGGAGGGTTTTAGGGGGAGGA
The DNA here is from genome assembly GCF_027579695.1 of Neoarius graeffei. Taxonomy (NCBI): domain Eukaryota; kingdom Metazoa; phylum Chordata; class Actinopteri; order Siluriformes; family Ariidae; genus Neoarius; species Neoarius graeffei. The sequence continues at coordinate 102,079,952 of NC_083569.1, forward strand.
GGGCGGATTAGAACAGATGCCAACGCATACAGCACACGCAGGCCAACTCCTCTCCTAATCATCTCTGCTCGAATTCAGCTCGAAAACACAAAGAACAACAGAGAAAGAAGCACAAAGGAGATGGGAAGAGACTGAAAACAAGCAGCATTCCTCTCCTTTTTCCTCTTCATAAACTCAAGACAAGGCCATGATGAGGGTCTGCAGTCCCAGTGTAACATTTTCTGAATGTTCCGAGGCATTTCCAGAATGTTGCTTTGAAAACATTTCGACAACATTGCTCAAAGACGTTGTTTAACGTTGATTATTTTCCACGAACAGCCCACTCCCAACTGTTTTAATCCTCTTATGCAACAAAATTTGCCTCCAAATATAAGATCTAATTTATTAAAGAATAGCACGTCATGCTTTTTATCCATTTCTATTTACATTTCATGTTGCGGAACATCCATGAAACAAGTTCTTTCTTGTAAGCAGTTATGTTATCGCAGCTTATTTTTCTCTTTTGAAAGTTTACGTTATTGAGAACTCACAAAGAACTCTGTCTTGCTGTCTTTTCCGTCTCGGAAAACCGTTACACAGCGCCGACACGGAGTTTCCTTCCATAAATTAGAAGCATACATCATATTGACAATGATGTACATTCTTAAATCTGTTTATCTGCTGTCTACGTCCCTGTTTAAGCTGCTACCATCGAAACGATAATGCACGATATTAACATTAAAGGGATAGTTCGGGATTTTTGACATGAATCTGTATGGCATCCCCATCAATAGTGTCATGCAAACACACTGACTTACCCCTGACAGCATCCTGTGAGTCCAGTTCTTGTCCAGTTTTGGTCCAGACGAAAGTAGTCCGGCAAGTTTGTTGGGGTCACGAAAGTAAAACGTTTTTCATCTCAAAACAGTACGTGTTCAAAAGAGTGATATATTTGCATCGCAAAACCGTTGCCAAATAAAAAGTCAGACCTCGAAATCGCTTGGCACTATTTTGTCTCCCTCGGTATCACTGCACGCTGTCATGTTGACATCTGCGCAGGAATCAACACCTTTCCCATTGTTTGGCAGTGATTAGGAGTTCAGATCAGCGGCGCTAACAAGCTAATTTGAGAGCAAGAACAGCGACAAATTTATCACCTTCTATAACCCATACAATAATATATTTGTGAAAATGGTGCGCACTTGCGACTATCCAGGCTGTAGCAACAAAGATGTGGCTGAATCTCCGCACACATTTCACCGTCGTAGTCAGACGTGTTGTCGCTAACTTTGCTAGCAGTAAACAATGTAGTGATGTGTCGGTCGCGAACGATCCGGTTCAAACAGCCGGCTCTTTGAAATGAACGACGGGAGCCGGCTCTTCGGTGGGAGCCGAGTTGGGGAGCCGAATTAGTTTTTTGTCCTTAGGTGCCTCAGAGAGAGAGAGAGAGAGTTCAGCTCAGCTGAAGGATGATTGTCTATTTGACAACCATGATCATTGTTTTGTTGCCGTGAATTCCTAAAGCTCATGATATAAATTGTCGCTCATAAATTGGCAGGTTCGGTCGGCAACCGCCTTGGCATGGCCAGATTAATCTGCGGTATACAACGAGACAGCAGTCATTATAACAGGAGCATATTTGCTATTCCAGCGGCTTCTCATTACTGGTGGAGCAGAGTGCGGCACTTTTTTCTCTTTTTACATGCGCTCAAGGTGCCACATATTTTGTTGCACATTGTTCTGTGTTTGTTAAAATAATTTCCAACTTTGCTTCATAGTTTCTTAGGCCTGATTTATACTTCATAATTTATTTTGTGGCATTTTGTTCAAGGTCGAGTGTGAAATAAAGCCATAAAGGATAAACAGTTGATGTCTTCTGTGTATTTTATATTGGTAATATAACACAGTTTTGCATTATGTTTGTGAGAAAATAATTTATTAATTGGTAAGTAAGTTTTATTTCTATAGCTAGAACATTGTTACACTGCTAGACTTTACAAAGCTTTACAATGGCTACAAAAACTAAAAAATAAAATGGAAAACATCCTATTGATAAAATAGAAATAATAATGTAATTAATTAACTAGTTCATTGCAGCAATTAAATCAAAAATAAAATCTCAGGAGCCGTTTGGGAGCCGAAAGAGCCGGCTCCTTATAGTAAGAAGAGCCAAAAGAGCCGGCTCACGAAAAAGAGCCGAAATTCCCATCACTAAAACAATGAATGAAACAGCCGTGGCTGTCACCTGGCGGCAGCGCGCAGTGATAAGAAAGGAGAGAAAATAGTGCCAAGCGATTTCGAGGTCTGACTTTTTATTTGGCAACGGTTTTGTGATGCAAATATATCACTCTTTTGAACACATACTGTTTTGAGACGAAAAACGTTTTACTTTCGTGACCCCAACAAACTTGCCGGACTACTTTCGTCTGGACCAAAACTGGACAAGAACTGGACTCGCAGGATGCTGTCAGGGGTAAGTCAGTGTGTTTGCACGACACTATTGATGGGGATGCCATACAGATTCATGTCAGAAATCCCGAACTATCCTTTTAACATTGTAGCTGGAACGACGAAAAATGAACCACCACCTCCTGAACCAATCAGAATCGGGCTTTAATCTACTGTGATGTCATTCACTACTGATCTACCCTTCATTCCAGTGAACAAACACAGACACGGCACGAGTCGACAACAGGAGTTTTCTTTTGAACATCGTAGAATAAATACTGCATTTTCCTTTTAAAATGACTTTTCAGTGTCAGGGTTATGCTTCAGAACATCCTGAGTGTGTGAGTTTCATCGATGCAAAAAGGAAATTGAGGAAATGGAGGCTACTATTTAATACACGCCTGATTTTATTTTCTTCATAAGTCACAGCCTCGGGTACTGCATTATCATCAGCGCTAACCCTCCCTCCCTGCTTCTCCCTCCTGCAAACTGGCTGCAGTGGGAAAGAGTAAGAGTGAGAGACGGGGATGAGAAGATGGGGGGGACGGAGAAAGGACAGGATGAATGGGAGGAAGGGGAGCTCATTCAGTGTGCACCTACAATTGTGTGTGTGTATCTGCAGGCTGAATCAAGACTGGAGGGCCATTGATGGTGAAGTTGGTGGGCTAATAGCTCGAACAACAAGTGTCGAAGAAATGCAAATATTTTTGTGTGTGTGTCATATATATATACATACAGGTAGTCGTCGACTTACGACTGCGTTTGGTTACGACTGACCGGTCGTAAACCGATCTGGTCGTAAGTCGGCCTATGTTAAATGAACGTAAGTATATTGTGATGTGTAATGATATTGTAATCGTCTTAAAGTCTTATTTTATCCACATTTTCTTATTTCATTACCTTGGCTCATTATTTGGTTTAAGTCAAACACTGCGTACTACACTGCGTACAGTACAATTCGTTTAATATGTGCAAAACAAAAAATATACGAAATACAGGTGTGAAAAATAGAGAACATTTTAGTTTGAAACATACCAAAATACAAATGTAAAACATAGCAAAATACAAAATTTAGTGACCGCTGGCATCACTGGTGCTTGGCTGTAGGTCGTCTACGTCATCATCAGCTGTTGCAGCGCTCGGGCTGGCGGGAGCATTTGCTCGTTTCATAAACCAGGAGCTGGGGCGGAAACTGTATGACGGAGAGCGCGAGGGCACGCGAGAGAGACTGCACATGTGCCTGGAGCTGGGGCGGAAACTGTATGACAGAGAGCGCGAGAGAGACTGCGCATGTGCCTGGAGCTGGGGCGGAAACTGTCGTACGGTCAGCTAGCTCAGCTGGGAAACACTTGCCAGTCATAACCAGACGGTCGTAAAGTCGATCGGTCGTAAGTTGCATAGGTCGTAAGTCGACGACTTACGTGCCATCATGTGCCACAAGTCCATCCAGCTTCGCACAAAAATGGCAATCTATCAGGCCGTAGTAATTACCATCCTAATGTATGGAGCCGGCGGCACGGTGGTGTAGTGGTTAGCGCTGTCGCCTCACAGCAAGAAGGTCCTGGGTTCGAGCCCCGGGGCCGGCGAGGGCCTTTCTGTGCGGAGTTTGCATGTTCTCCCCGTGTCCGCGTGGGTTTCCTCCGGGTGCTCCGGTTTCCCCCACAGTCCAAAGACATGCAGGTAAGGTTAACTGGTGGCTCTAAATTGACCGTAGGTGTGAATGTGAGTGTGAATGGTTGTCTGTGTCTATGTGTCAGCCCTGTGATGACCTGGCGACTTGTCCAGGGTGTACCCTGCCTTTCGCCCGTAGTCAGCTGGGATAGGCTCCAGCTTGCCTGCGACCCTGTAGAACAGGATAAAGCGGCTAGAGATAATGAATGAATGAATGAATGTATGGAGCCGAAGCCTGGAACACAACAGTGCAGCAAGAGAAGCGACTATCGGCCTTCCATACTAGATGCCTTCGCAGAACTCTTGGTGTTTCCTGGAGAGAGCGTAAATCCAATGCGGAGATCTTCCAAAGAACTGGACAGGTTCCTCTAACGAACATCCTTCGACAAAGACGACTATCATGGTTTGGGCACGTTATGCGCATGCCTCCAACACGCCTGCCGCGCCGACTTCTTTATTGGGCACCTCAAGGATGCCGGCGCCCAGGCAGACAGTGTATGCGTTGGTGCGACGCGATCACTAGAGACCTTCAACAATCCCTAACATATGAGGAGGCTATGGTGGCGTCGCAGGACAGGAAAAGTTGTTTGTGTTGGCGCTATGTGGGTCTACCCACGACAGCAGCAGTAAGTAAGTAAAAGTCGACGACTACCTGTGTATATATATGAAGAGTTTTGTTCCAAAATGCTCATCTCATCTCTCATTATCTCTAGCCGCTTTATCCTGTCCTACAGGGTCGCAGGCAAGCTGGAGCCTATCCCAGCTGACTACGGGCGAAAGGCGGGGTACACCCTGGACAAGTCGCCAGGTTGTTCCAAAATGCTATATCTCCAATTCCATTGTTTCAAGAAAAAATCACTTTTTCTGATTACGGGAAGTGAAAAAAGGAAAACCACTGTATCCTGTTTTAAAATGTATTGACTAACTCCTTAATGATAATAAACTTCAAAAATGAATCCAGAACTAATTAACAGCTTTTAACTGATCCAAGTAATTATGTTTTTGTCAAGTCGCTACATATCCACGCCACGACATTTTTCCCCCAAATGCTACATATCCCTTTCTATTTAAAGTGACAATCACTAAAACCCATGACACGGGACGGGATGGGACATATTATCGCTCACGGTCACCTCCCCGTCCCGTCACGGACCGGAATAATTGTCACAGACATATTATCACTCACGGACATTGAACTCTTGTCACGTCCCGTCCTGGGGGATCTTACCTTATCTGTCCTGTCACGTGTCATGGTATAGTTTGGATAACATAGTTAAGAATAATCAGAAGAAAAGAAAGAAATAACAACCAAATTACAAGACAAGTTACAAATAACAACACAAGAATTTTTCAATGAATTATTTATTAATTAATACATTATATCCCATCACAGACAATAAGGTAGGTGTCCCGTCCCGTCCCATATGTCCCGTCCTGTATGTCATGGGTTCGTCCCGTCCCGTCCCGCGGGGAGGTCACTACCCACGCGATAATATATGTCACGTCCCATTCCGTGTCACGGGTTTTAGCAACAACCATTTAATGCATTTAACAGTGTTCTTTCATGACAGATTATTCTATTTTACAGATTTTTTTTTCGATGATTTTATCGAAATTATTCATAATTCAGTGTGAAATTGTTCAATAATTGCGAGAAGTGCCAAAGCGATTTCCTACTTCATGGATGCAGCCATCTTGGAAGACTTCACGCCAGTGGCGGCCTCTGATTGGCCAAATGGATATGTCTGGTTTTGAGAAAAATCGATGATGGTGCTTGTCACGTTTTGGAATGAAAGGCCGTAATGCAGTGCGTAAATCAACGGTAGATATCGTGTTTTGGTGAAAACTGAATATGGTACAAGTCAGATATGATAATTGCTGATGGTTTGGTGGTGGGAGTTTCAATTTTTCAAATTTGTTGTTTATCGCGTTTTGGAACCAAACTCTTCATATACAGCACCCTCCACAATTATTGGCACCCCTGGTTAAGATGTGTTAAAAGCCTTAAAATAAATTCAATTTTTATTGCAAAAGCATAATCTTACACTGAAAATTCTAGAAAAATGTAACCCTTAACTCAAGTGAATAAAAAAAAAAGTTTATAAAGTTGATCAGAGTATCTAGGAACCTTTAATTAGTAATTCATCACATCATGTTTCCCTGGGGTATAAATATGATGTGACACAGAGGCCTATTTCTCTTATCCACTCTTCAACATGGGAAAGACAAGAGAACACACCATTCAAGTAAGGCAGATGTGTGTCGACCTTCATAAGTCAGGCAGTGGCTACAAGAAAACAGCCACTCGCCTACACCTGCCCATATCTACAGTCAGAGGAATCATCAAGAAGTTTAAAACAACTGGAACAGTGGCAAACCTGGATGAGGATGCAAGTTTATCTTGCCACCATGCACAGTGAGGAGGATGGGAAGAGAAGTAAAAAGTTCTCCAAAGCTCACTGTTAGAGAATTGCAGCAAAGAGTAGCATCTTGGGGTCACAAAGTCTCCATAACAACCATCAGGCGCTATCTACATGCCAACAAGCTGTTTGGGAGGCATGCACGGAAAAAGCCTTTTCTCACTTACAAGCATAAATGTAAACGTCTGGAGTTCGCTAAGCGGTACTGGGACTTCAACTGGGACCGTGTGCTTTGGTCAGATGAGACCAAGATAGAGCTTTTTGGCAACAAACACTCTAAGTGGGTCTGGCGCAACACAAAAGATGAGGATGCGGAAAAGCACCTCATGCCCACTGTGAAGTATGGGGGAGGATCGGTGATGCTGTGGGCCTGTTTCTCTTCCAAAGGCCCCGGGAACCATGTTAGGGTGCATGGCATCATGAACTCTTTGAAATACCAGAACATTTTAAATCAAAATCTGGTGGCCTCTGCCCGAAAGCTGAAGATGGGTCGTCACTGGGTCTTTCAGCAAGATAATGACCCTAAACATGTGGCCAAATCTACACAAAAATGGGTCACCAGACATAAAATCAAGCTCCTCCCATGGCCATCTCAGTCCCCAGACCTCAACCCAATTGAAAACCTGTGGGGTGAGCTGAAGAGGAGAGTGCATAGGAGAGGACCCAGGACTCTGGACGATTTAGAGAGATTGTGCAAAGAAGAATGGTCGAATATCCCTCTCTCTGTATTCTCCCATCTTGTGAAATGTTACAGGAGAAGATTAAGTGCTGTCTTGTTGGCAAAAGGGAGTTGTACAAAGTATTAACATCAGGGGTGCCAATAATTGTGGCACACATGATTTCATGTAAAAGAATTATTTCTTAATGTGGGATTTTTTCCCACTGAATAAATGCACTTGAATTAAAGGTTGGATTTTTCTCTTCTTTTGCATTGTTGTCCTATATTATTGAAAACAATGAATTTATTAGAAGCCTAAGAACATATCTTAACTTAACGAGGGGTGCCAATAATTGTGGAGGGCGCTGTATTTTTTTATATATATGAGTGATTCCACGCTTATGGGTACTGAAATAGGGACATTAACTTATTCACCTAAAACCATTTCTTTTTTTACCATCAGGTCACAAAACATGTAATCTTTAATGAATGATATGTTAAAAGATAACTTTAATTTTCCGAGATGTAATAAAAACATATTTATATGCCAAAGTCAAGCCTATGAGTTCCAAAATGATGTCTGTTACATTACTTCTGTTATGATTGTCCATCTCGCGTCTGTTACAAATTAATTACAATCTAGCTATATACCATGTTAATCTTATTGAAAGAATGTGTATGTTTATTCTACTACACATGTTTATTAATTATATTTGCTAAAACATCACCTTCCTATGTTTCAAAAAGTAATTCTACATTGTTAAAATTGAGAATATATATGTCCACAACACTTCTGTTACGTTCTGACTTTGGCATATAAATATGTTTTAATTACATCTCAGAAAATTAAAGTTATCTTTTAACATATCATTCATTAAAGATTACATGTTTTGTGACCTGATGGTAAAAAAATGAAATGGTTTTAGGTGAATTTTTAAAAATAAGTTCATGTCCCCATTTCAGTACCCATAAGCGATAAGCGTGGAATCACTCATATATATATATATATATATATATATATATATATATATATATATATATATATATGAGGACCCGAGCTTGAGGATGACATGGATACCATGGAGAAGGAGATTTTTTTTTTTTTATATATATATATATATATAGAGAGAGAGAGAGAGAGGCGGCACGGTGGTGTAGTGGCTAGCGCTGTCGCCTCACAGCAAGAAGGTCCGGGTTCGAGCCCCGTGGCCGGCGAGGGCCTTTCTGTGCGGAGTTTGCATGTTCTCCCCGTGTCCGCGTGGGTTTCCTCCGGGTGCTCCGGTTTCCCCCACAGTCCAAAGACATGCAGGTTAGGTTAACTGGTGACTCTAAATTGACCGTAGGTGTGAATGTGAGTGTGAATGGTTGTCTGTGTCTATGTGTCAGCCCTGTGATGACCTGGCGACTTGTCCAGGGTGTACCCCGCCTTTCGCCCGTAGTCAGCTGGGATAGGCTCCAGCTTGCCTGCGACCCTGTAGAACAGGATAAAGCGGCTACAGATAATGAGATGATATATATGAGACATGGGTGTTTCACTGGGAAATACGCCACTCGTACTTTTTTCATACAAACTACATCTGGGACATTGAGTAACGTATTTTCCAATATCTTCACTCGTGAGGAAATCAATGAATTGTTTGGATAAATTTGGGTACTTTTTGCTTGTGAATGTCTTTATATAATAAAAACAAACTCCCACACTGGCTTAAAAATATGAACTTTATCTTCCTGTGTTGAAAAACTCGCATTTTTCATACGAAATATGTCGCAGATCTGAGTGTCATATTTCAATAATATTGGCTGGCGTTGAGTGGTGTATCAGATATATTCCATTCAGCTAGCATGATACTGAACGAGTCGAAGACGAGTAGCTGAATGGAATACATCTGATATACCATAAAAAAAGCTATTATTATTATTATTATTATAATACATACACACTCTCTTCACATCAGCAATCAGGCCGAGTGTCGGGGGTGTGGCCGAGTGGCAGTTTGTGAATGGAGGGTGGGGCCAGGGAAGGTGAGTGGCAAAGTTAGTACACCTGTTGTCAATTAACGTTGTGTCTGTGTGTTTTGCAGAGATGACAGAGAGTACAAAAGGAAGGATAGAGCGAAGAGAGAGGATCTCTCTCCCAACCAGAGCACATGCCTGTGTGCTGTGTGTGTCAAAACTAAAAGTTGAAAAGTGAAAGTAAAAGGAAAAAAAAAGTAAAATAAAGTCAGTCCTGAACCTCATTCCCCGCCTGCCAGTGTCGTGTTAGCGAAAGCGCAGTCAAGCCGAATATTTTATTGTCCCTGTGTAATTTACTTAGTTACTTTTAAAATCAACATCGACAGCTACACACAACAGAGCGACCTGGCAGCAAAATTCTCTCGAAATCTTCCAAATTGTCACTGTCGCTCACTAACGCGGACATTTTATATGTCCAACATGTGATGTGTTGTCTTACCAATGTGCAATATTGTAAGAATATCGCACGCTCATTCTCCATTGGGTAGAGTGATGTAATACACGTAGGATAAGCGATATGCTAACAGTATTGCATGCTGTCAAACCAAATGAATGAAACCAGCTAGAAGGGAACAGAACACGTTTTTATTTCATCGAAAAAGTGTCCTGTACGTACATAATTCCAGATATTTCACTCCGATGATGTCACTCCCAGTGTTTTCCCACTGACTAGATGTCTCGTCTCGTCTCGTCTTCTTCCGCTTTATCCGGGACCGGGTCACGGAGGCAGCAGTCAAGCATGGAAGCCCAAACTTCCCTTTCCCCAGACACCTCCAGCATGCACTGGGGCGGTTTGCAGTCGAGTATGAAGTGGCTGGGATGAGAATCAAGTCCAAGTCCGAGGCCATGGTTCTCGACCGGAAAAGGGTGGCTTGCCCTCTTCAGGTTGGTGGAGAAGTCCTGCCTCAAGTGGAGGAGTTTAAGTATCTCGGGATCTTGTTCACGAGTGAGGGAAGGATGGAGTGTGAGATCGACAGGTGGATTGGTGCAGCCTCCGCAGTGATGCGGTCGCTTTACCGGTCCGTCATGGTGAAGAAGGAGCTGAGCCAAAAGGCGAAGCTCTCAATTTACCGGTCGATCTACGGTCCGACTCTCACCTATGGTCATGAGCTTTGGGTAATGACTGAAAGAACAAGATCGCGGATACAAGCGGCCGAAATGAGTTTCCTTCACAGATAGGGTGAGAAGCACAGTCACTCGGGAGGAGCTCGGAGTAGAGCCACTGCTCCTCCACATTGAGAGGAATCAGCTGAGGTGGCTCGGGCATCTCTTTCGGATGCCTCCTGGACGCCTCCCTGGGGACCCAGGACACGCTGGAGGGACTATGTCTCTCGGCTGGCCTGGGAACGCCTCGGTGTTCTTCCCGAGGAGCTGGCCGAGGTGACTAGATGTGTGTTGTCAAAATGGTGAACCGGTTCAAAATTAAAATTCTTTTGATTAACTTGTGTGTTTTTTATTTTTTTGTGTGTGTGTCCATATAATATAAAGAACATTACATGGTGGCGTGAATATATGAAGTGTAAAACTATATCACTCATTTTCTTCACTCACTTGTGACTATGTTCTCCACTCGAAGACAAACTTCAAATCTTCACGCACAATCACCGGCCACTTTATTAAGAACACCCATATATCCACCTGCTGTTTGATGCGGTTCTCTAATCAGCCGATCGCTTGATGCATCAAATCATGCAGATACAAATCAAGAGCTTCAGTTAATGTTCACAACGTTCAAGCATCAGAACGGGAAAAAATCATGATCTCAAAGTGTGACTTTCACTGTGGTATGGGTGTTGGTTTGAGTATTTCAGAAACTGCTGATCTCCTGAGGTTTTCACACACAACAGTCTCTAGAGTTTACACAGAATGGTGCGAAAAACAAAAAAACAGAGTGAGCGACAGTTCTGTGGGTGGAAACAAACGCCTTGTTGATAATAGAGGTCAGAGGAAAATGGACAGATTGGTTCCAGCTTTTTTGCCAGGAAGGATATAGCAACTCTTTTACAACTGTGGTGAGCAGAAAAGCATCTCAGCATGCAACAGCAGAAGAACACATTGGGTTCCAGTCCTGCAGCCAAGAACAGGGATCTTAGAATCAAGAACAAGTTCCTGTTAAAGTGGCCGGTGAGTGTAAATATTATATGAGAGAGCGAGAGAGAGAGGGGTGATATGAATGGTGGGAACTTGCAGTTGCCTAACGACTGTGTCTAGCAGGAAACCATGCATACAAAAAACACGAAGGAACATTTTGGTCATTTTTAACAAGAAAAACTGTCATCATCACCATCACTTCACAATGACACACTCACAGTGGTGAGACACAGAGTTCACTCATTCCAGAAAGCAGCTTGCTTTCTTATGCATGACTGACTGCTCAGGCAGCAGGCGAGCTGATACTGTACTTACCAAGAGACTTTTTTTTTTTTTTTTCCGGCAGACGTGCCATGATGCAGAGCTGTTTTAAAATCGACAGCCTTCGTTCTGGTACAGTTTCACAATCTGCTCTGATTAATTTCGTGAACTCCATAATTAGCGATGCAGTTTTGGTTTTTCTGTTGTTTTTTTTTGTTACTAAAAATACCATATTGGCGACTCATTATGATTCAGGCTTTCCTTTCTGCTTTTCACTTCCCGTTTCTCCAGCATCACACTGTCATCTGCCCAATTTGCACAGAAGTACTCATTTTACAACCCCGATTCCAAAAAAGTTGGGACACTATGTACACTGTAAATAAAAACAGAATGCGATAATTTGCAAATCATGGAAACCCGATATTTAATTGAAAATAGTACGAAGACAACATATTTAATGTTGAAACTGAGACATTTTATTTATTTATTTATTTATTTATTTATTTTTAAATACGTGCTCATTTTGAATTTGATGTCAGCAACACATTTCAAAAAAGGTGGAACGGGGCATGTTTACCACTGTGTTGCATCACCTCTATTTTTAACAACACTCTGGAAACATTTGGGAACTGAGGAGACCAATTGCTGTAGTTTTGACAGAAAAATGTTGTCCCATTCTTGCATGACATACAATTTCAGTTGCTCAACAGTTCAAGGTCTCCTTTGTCGTATTTTGCACTTCAAAATACGCCATGTTTTAAATGGGAGAGAGGTCTGGACTGTAGGCAGGCCAGTTTAGCACCCGGACTCTTTTACTATCGAGCCATGCAGTTTTAATCTGTGTAGAAAGCGGTTTGGCATTGTCTTGCTGAAAGAAGGAAGGCCTTCCCTGAAAAAGATTTTGTCTAGATGGCAGCATATTGCTCTGAAACGTGTAAATATCATTCAGCATTAATGATGCCTTCCCAGATGTACAAGCTACCCATGTCACGTGCACTAATGCACCCTCATACCATCACAGATGCTGGCTTTTGAACTGTGCACTGATAACAAGCCGGATAGTCCCTCTCCTCTTTAGCCTGGAGGACATGGTGTCCATGATTTCTAAAAAGAATTTCTACTTTTGATTCGTCAGACCTCAGGACAGTTTTCCACTTCGCCTCAGTCCATCGTAAAAGAGCTCGGGCCCAGAGAAGGTGGCAGTGTTTCTGGATATTGTTTATATCTGGTTTTAACTTGCATTTGTGGATGCAGTGATGAACCGTTTTCACAGACGATGGTTTTCTGAAGTGTTCCTGAGCCCATACAGTGATTTCCACTACAGACACGTGTCTGCTTTTAATGCAGTGTCTCCTGAGGGCCTGAAGATCACAGACACCCAATGTCAGTTTTCAGCCTTGTCTCTTGCATACAGAGATTTCTCCAGATTCTCGGAATCTTTTAATGATATGGACCATAGATGATGTGATCCTCGAATTTTTTGTGATTTTACATTGACGAACGTTATTTTGAAATTGTTGCACTGTTTGCCCACGCAGTCTTTCACAGAGCGGTGAACCCCTCCCCCATCTTTCCTTCTGAGAGACTCCGCCTCTCTGGGATGCTCTTTTCATACCCAATCATGTTACTGACCTGTTGCCAATTAACCAAATTAGGTTTTTTTAAGCATTACACAAATTTTCAGTCTTTTGTTGCCCCGTCCCAACTTTTCTGAAATGTGCTGCTGACATCAAATTCAAAATGAGCATATATATTTTTTTCAAATCACAATAAAATTTCTCACTTTCAATATTTGATATGTTGTCTTTTGCACTATTTTCAATGAAATATTTTCAACTATTTTCAACTATTTTCCATGATTTGCAAATCTTCACATTCTGTTTATTTACAGTTTACACAGCGTCCCAACTTTTTTTGAAACTGGGGTTGTATTTTCCAACTAAATAATAATACACATCCAGTTGTTTGTTTAGACATGTTCACACTCCACATCTTGTAGAGTTTTGATCCTGAAACTGAAACGTGGACTCCATACAGACTGCTAATTAAAGCCCACATGAGGAACTGAACAGTCATGGACCTTAGTTCCAGTAACCCTTGTTTAAAAGGACTGGTTCTGAGACAGTTATTAAGGAATAAAATACTTGTATGGTAGGTGTGCTGTTCTCGGAAAATAATCAGTGATGAGTTATTTCAGTCATGTGATGGTGTTTAACATAAAAAGATGTACTGTTACAACCCTGAAACTGTATTTTCCCTATAGCAGTGCATTCTGATGTGTTTTGTTCCTCTTACACCACGGCAATCTGCCAACGCTAACATTTTTTATTTATTAAATGATGACACATCATGGGCGGCACGGTGGTGTAGTGGTTAGCGCTGTCGCCTCACAGCAAGAAGGTCCGGGTTCGAGCCCCGTGGCCGGCGAGGGCCTTTCTGTGTGGAGTTTGCATGTTCTCCCCGTGTCCGCGTGGCTTTCCTCCGGGTGCTCCGGTTTCCCCCACAGTCCAAAGACATGCAGGTTAGGTTAACTGGTGACTCTAAATTGACCGTAGGTGTGAATGTGAGTGTGAATGGTTGTCTGTGTCTATGTATCAGCCCTGTGATGACCTGGCGACTTGTCCAGGGTGTACCCCGCCTTTCGCCCGTAGTCAGCTGGGATAGGCTCCAGCTTGCCTGCGACCCTGTAGAACAGGATAAAGCGGCTAGAGATAATGAGATGAGATGAGATGACACATCATCATTTATATCTGTTTATTTATTATGCTTAATGTTGTGGAGCACTTTATAAAACCGGTTAGATTCAGTTTTCACTTCATTATAACAGGTTTAAATAGTCGTTAATCACAAAGTTCTCTCTCTCTCTCTCTCTCTCTCTCTCTCTCTCTCTAACTTTTCTAGCTACCACATCATCCTTTAATCATCGAAATTAAAAATGAGACATGGTACAACACACCACGATTGATTGGTTGATTTTCACATAGAAAATTAACCTTTGCTCTGTATTAACAAATATCATCCATATTCCATATCATCAAAATCAAACGTGTTATTCTTATTATTTTTTTCCTCGATGAATATGTAGTACTTTTTATACACTTAGTGTTGCATTTTCACAGAGCTCCCTGCACACAAAGCAAAGCTCCATACTTCAGAGAATATGGTAATGCGTCCACCTGATTGTTGATGGCTTTTGCGGCTGTACAACGGCCGTACATACGAACAATATCTGGGTACAACCACAGGGAACCTGATCGTAAGTGCAAGGCAACGGATCTCATAAACACTTGTCCAGCGCACAACGAAATATGTATCTTTATTTACATAAGACAGATGGCTTTTTATCCAGCACTTATTTTTAATCTGCTTTTTAAAAAATAACTTGGGATTATTTACTAACACACTTTATGTAAAATATCCACGACAGTTTCATATAAAATGAGTTAAAACAGTTTTATTAGTCCACTAGCTTAACAGTTTCTGTCAAGGGCGATAGACAGATGCAAGTGCAGAAAGAGTTTTATTGAAAGCATGCTAGCAAACGGATCCAAAATGTAGACAAAGGCAGAGTCGAAAAATAGGCGGTGGTCCAGCAAGGCACAGGCAGGATATCAGAGGGAATACAATACTCACAGTTTAAAATGTAAAATATAAGGCTTGGTTACGTTAGATGCAGAGTACTGAGCGTATACTTCAAAGTCTATGTTTTACTGAGAGTCCTTATAAGTTTGTGCTGTGATTGTGCTCTAATCAGGAACAGGTACATGGTAGTTAGTCCTAATGGTGATGGACATGGAAGTGAGAGATGTGACCAGGCAACTGTTTGACATATCAAGTTTGACATTCGATCGTGACTACATAGTAATGATGCAAAGTGAAAGAAAGCCTGTCCACCAGGCACCCAGCAGAGTCACACCATAATAAATGTCGTGGTGTTGTTTCTGGCACATGGCATGCGGTGTCAAAGGCAGGAATAAATATGTATCCGTAACTGCGATGCGTATCTCATTATTGGTATCACAACAATGTCACAAGACAATGCAGCAATTTATTGACACGAAATACATGACACTACACAATTTGATGGTTCATACGGTATGCTGTAATATTATTATTCTATTCAGGTTGATTTCGTGCCCTTGCAAATATTTTGCTCATAAACTTATCAGGAGCTTCACTTTTAGACAGTGCCTAAATATCTCTTCACGTTTTAATTCCTTACGTTTACAGATTGAAGCTGGAGACATTTGTTTTCTCACCAATATCACTTCTTCTTTGTTACTGATGTTATTAAAACACACACACACACACTAAATAAATAAATAAATAAATAAATAAATAAATAGCTTCTCACATTACTGACAAACTGCAAACTTCCCCATAGCGAGGACTTTCATGTGGTGGAAAACCTAAAGTTAGAGCTTTAACTCTGGCTATTACAAAGCACTGATGCTGGTTTCCATGGTTACAAGTCCATGTGTAAGAAACAATAGCATATTATAAGGAGTGCATTAACAAAAAAAAAAAAGCTTTTGTATCTTCCGACTAATCGGATTTCAGATTTCAACTTGACCATAGGATAAATATTAATAAACATAAACTCACTGGTATTCCATTATAAACTGGTCGGCATTATTTTGATCGAAATGATTTTCGTGCTGGATCGTGTAAATACTGTGATTAGAAGAAGAAACACTCGAGCATGACGGAGGCTGAAATTGGTCAGAGTCCTCACAGCGTGCAATAAAAGTATTTAGCGATCCGAGAGCCCATTTGCATAATGCAGCTGTCTGAGATCTCTGCGTTCCGAAGGCCAATATTGCTGGAACGATTACGAAATGATCGATTATTCATTACGCATCGCTAATAAAACTGCATGTTGTTCTGTTGTTGTTTGAGTCTCTGCTGGTCCTCCAGTTCCAACCACTCTCGCTTATAAACAGCAGATGGGAAATGTTTCTGCTGCGCGGCTGTGTGCTGACAGAGCAGCCTTTCATCTTCTATAGAACTGAACCACTACGACTGGAGCTTTCGCTACATGAAGGACCTGTTGCACCAGTTGGGACAGAAATATAATGTCAAGGATGTGCTTGTTTGTGTATTTATTCATGACCTGGTGCCAAGAATCCATGGGCACAACTGGTATTCATCATGGATACACTTTCATATTCATCTCACTCGTGACAAGCAAACCACAGATATGAGAAACTGTCCGGTAACATCCAGATGTTTGCAGGAATGTTTTCGACCTCATCTTGAAAGTGCTAGGTTTATGAAAATGACATCCCAGGGTTTCTGTGCGTGATATGCTCAAATAGGTTGTAAAGTTCACTGCGAAAAAGAAATTTTCATTCCAAAAATCGCTAAAAGCTTGTCTGGCATTACAGTAGATCGCAGCGATTTACTGGTCAGCGGCGCTGCATTCTTTTGTAAAGCTACACAACTTTACGACCAGAGTTGGACGGTAACAAAGTACATTTACTTGAGTACGGTACTTAAGTACACTTTTTGAGTATCTGTACTTTACTTGAGCATTATTTTTTGGAAACTTGTGACTTTAACTTCACTACATTTGAAAGGCAAATATCGTACTTTTTACTCCACGACATTTCTGCCAAGGTCCTCGTTACTATGAAGTGGTTTTGAAAGTGAAAGTTTTTTCTTTTCTTTTCTAAAACATAATTGATTTTTTCGCAGGTGACATTGAGACAGTCTATCAGTAATCACTAGGGTCACGTCACGTCCATAGACTGGATAAAATCAAGCTCAATTATTTCTCAAGAGCGTCATTTGAACACAATCAGTTGATGGTAGAATGGAAAGAGGCAGTTCTTCTGGGGAATGAACACACCCATGGCTTTACCTAGAAACCATATTTCAGTTTTCTGTAAGGATTCAAGATACATTTCGTTTTAAATGTTTGCCAAAAATGAACCACATCACGGCTTACAAAAACTTGCCATCCGACCTGTGGTAGCATACTGAGGTGTGTGTATATATATATATATATATATATATATATATATATATATATATATATATATACATACACACACACACGTTTTATTCCAAAAGAAAGCTTGCAACGAAGTTGTCTGCGTTTTTAGAGCTAGTGATAACATTGCAAACGTAGCTATGCAATCTGGTTAGTCGAATTACTTTTTCTATGGATTTGTCTGCCAAGTTGCTGTAGCCTTGTCCACGGCTAACGTTAACACACATGGCCCTTTTCCACTACCCTTTTTCAGCTCACTTCAGCTCGCTTCAGCTCACTTCAGCCCGACACGGCTCGCGTTTCGACTATCTAAGAACAGCACGACTCAGCTCGCTTCAGCCCTGCTTAGCACCCAAAACTCGCACAGTTTTGGAGTGGGGCTGAAGCGAGCCAAACCGAGCTGAGTGAGGCTAGGGGCGTGAGGAGACACTCCCCTGTGCACTGATTGGTGAGGAGGAGTGTCCTCACATGCCCACACACGCCCCGCGAGCACGCTGGGATCTGTAAACACCGTAAACCAGGAAGAAGGAGAATTACGAGAATTATGAAGCCTTATGCGCCTCGCCTCATCTATACGCTCTTGCCAGTATCTGTTGGCGTTGTCGGTGACAACAAGCCACAGCACCAAGACCAGCAACACTAACGACTCCATGTCCTCCACGTTTATTGTTTACTATCCGGGTCATGAGACTACCGCTTAAAAGGTCACTGATGTCACTGTTTGCGCCGCCTAACGACATCACCTGACGTCCACCCACTTTCGCTAACTCCACCCAATGTGTCCACCCACTTCCAGCCAGCACGGTTCAGCGCGGTTGTAGTCGAAATGCAACGCCAACAGCCCCACTCAGCTCGACTCAGCCCAACTCAGCACAGCACAGCTCAGCCGCGTTTGTAGTGGAAAAGCGGCATTAGCTAGTTAACTTGGACACTGTTAGTTAGCATGTAAAAATTGAGTTGCGCTAACATGAATAACATTAACTTATCTGAAGTCCTTTCAGAAATATGTCTTAGCATAATCTTGCCAAATAAACAGAATGTAGAAATCTTTCTTTTCGAGTAGCGTTAGCTAACCAATATGATTTCGAGTTTGAAAAGAGTTTGCTAGCATGTCAGCTGGAGTTTCACTGACTAGCTAGCTTAACGTTAACCCACCACGATGGCACAGCATGCGCTCATTTTGTGAATTCACATTTCTGTCTTTGGTAACGACATTTGGTTTTGTAAGCGTTGTGGCAATAATACAACAATGTGTTGACAGAAAATGTACTTTTGATACTTAAGTATTCTTAAAAGCGAGTACTTCAGTACTTTAACTTAAGTAAAAATTTGACTGGACAACTTTCACTTGTATCGGAGTAACATTTGACCAGCGGGATCTGTACTTTGACTTAAGTAATGAAGTCGGGTACTTTGTCCAGCTCTGTTTACGACAACAAGGATGAAGAAGTGACTCAGAGGAAGCATGTTTTGGTTTGCTTTTAGATCAGTAATCATCTGTCGTCTATCTAAGTATTATATTTGGCCACATAGAAACTACCTTAGAATGTTATTGATCTGACAAATAAATTCAAGCAACAGGCTAAACACAAGCTCGACACTTCCTGTGCGGCGGTGAGCTCTTTGGGACGGCGCTTCTGACTTCTGTTTCCAGATCGTATGAACTGCTCCGCGTACCAAACGTCGCTCAAATCCTTCTGTGTGAATCTGCCTCACAAATGTACTGTATGGAGCAGACACCAAACCGTCCTGTCGGCTTGAAGTTACCGCTCTTTGTCCGTACAAATCAAACCCATTCATTCTGTAATTGTCCTGCCGACTTTGGGCTATAATGGATCAAAATTCCACATTTATTTTTTAATCGGCTACACTTGAACAACCTTGAATGACACACCTCATTCTTAGGAGGCGTGCTTTGGTTTTAATTTTGTTTTGGAATAAAAAAATCGTTAAAAACGTGCTGCACTTTGCAAAGCAGACAAAGACAGAAATGCCGCAAACTTTCTAGCATCGCACGTATGACGTCACTTCCTTTGAATTCACAATAACTTACCAGGAACGCATTTGTGTAATGGCGGACTCCAAGAGCCAAACTTTACCAACTAAGTAGAACACTTTCCCAATCTCATATTAAAATACTATTTAGACCAGGGGTCATCAAACTTTTTTTCTCTGGGGGCCACATTGTCGTTCCTGACTGTGATGGGGGCCGGGATCGGGTCAGCTATATAACATAGAATTGTATGACCCAGACAAATATGACCACCAGCAGGCCTCATTGTGTAGTAGAGACTACTAGCCTGGCACAGCCATCCCCACCAGGGGCAGCAGGGGGTTTCGCCCGGGGAGTAAATCACTCTAGGATCGCCACTGATCCCCACTACTATATCCACACTACTATATCAACACTTGATTCCTGGCACATATTTGTTTATCTTTACTAGTGGTTTGCAAAAGTAGTAATCAAGTCTTCACACTGTTTTAATTTGAAATACCACTGATATTCCATTTATTTATTTTCCAATAAAAATAACATCAAAGCTGTCAAGTTGAGGTGATTGACACTGGCAAAGGTGAGTGGAAAATTATAAATTGTAGGTAGGCCTGTTGATATTATTAATAATATTAATAATAATTGTGTGCAGCACTTAATAAAGGTCAAATAAATAGGCCTATAAAATAAATACATTTAAAAAAACAGTGAAATTATAATAATATGAGCAATAGATCAATAGATCACAGCAGTTGTGCTGTGTCCTGCACGTCATTGCTCTCATCCATGGCCAAAGCAAAAAACTCGAATTCTGACGCTCTCTCATTCAGCTGGTCATACACGTTGTCCCCCAAATCTTCAGTTCGCCTGGTCATAGCAGGTGCGGAGAGACTCACCGCGTTGAGCGCATCCTTCTTGTCGGGACACACCTCCTTGGCCACAGCAAGCATGCATACTTTAGCAAAGTCCCCATCAGTAAACGGCTTTCCATGGGTAGCTAGTAGGTGAGCTACCTTATAGCTAGCTCGGACAGCAGCCTGGTTGATCTGGGTTTGGCGAAGGAATACATTCTGTTGTGCAGCCAGTCCGCATTTCATCCTCCGAATCCTGTCTTCTCTTGTTTGCCCTCGCAAACTAGCATACTCTTTGTGGCGGGTTTCGTAGTGACGACGCAGATTATATTCTTTGAAAACCGACACACTTTCCTTACATACAAGACAAACTGCACGGTCCTTACACCGAACGAAAAAATAATCGGTGGCCCACTGTTCTTTAAAAACTCTTGTCAGCTTTTCACTTACCGCTCGCCATTTTGCTGTCCTGAACACTGACAGTTCTCTGCGTGTGCGCTGCCCGTCACTGCTTGATCGCGAGCATATGATGAAAATTCGGAAAATATGAATAGTTCATTCTATAACTAAATATCAATTTTAATTGATAAAATCAATAAAATACAAGATACAGACATGTTATTATTTGCCAAAAAGCAATTAAAAAAAATAGGCCATGACCACTTTTGGGGATTGCCTCATAGGGCCGGTTCAAGTGGTGGGGGGCTGGGGGGCCGGTCAAAGGGGGGTGGCGGGCCGGAGTCGGCCCGCGGCCGTAGTTTGATGACCCCTGATTTAGACAGTAAACTATTTCACATGTCTAGTTTTATAAGGTATAATTTCCAGCGGTGATGTCATTTTTGTAAGACTAGCACTTTAAGAGCTTTGATTCTGAAACCTTTGATACACCAACTTGCTAATAAAAGCTCACATGACGAACTGGAAAATGATCTTTGTTCTAGTAATTTTGGGTTAAAAGCGAGGTCATGCTTCCACTGAAACTTTTGAGGAAATAAGTCATGGGGAAGGAAAAAAAAAAAGATAGACACTTTTGTGATTTTACACAAAAGGAATCAACAGTACATCAGACGTGATGCTATCTCATCAAAGTTGACGATGACGAAGTTTGCGAACAACTCTCCATTTTCATTGAATCGTCGTACTTTTTATCCGCTTACACTTACATTTTAACGTCGAAAAACAATTTCCTGTTTTCACATACATCACAGTAACCAGTATAAACACCTGTTCACTTATTAGCTTGTCTTGTCTGAAACGTTTCAAGGCATAGTGTTAATTTGCCAATGATCACGATGGTTAATCATTAAAGAACAACTTGTCATTATCTATTTTTAGTATAACAGGTGATTATAGGAAATCATGTGCACTGATTGGTCGAGAAATTCAGAGTATTTCTCGATAATAATCACCTCGAGCGACTCGGCAAAATGGCGGCCAATCACTTTGTCACTGTAAATGAGGAAGAATTACAAGTTATGAAAGAAATTGCTGTTCCTAAAAGCACTAAAGATGCTACGAAGTTTGGTCTAAAACTATTCAAAGGTAAGGTGGGGTTGTGATTTATTTTATCGATTTCAAAACAGAGTGTTTTATGTGACTCGGCGTTGATAAGTGACACAAAAATGTACATGCTGCTTTTGAAGTTTGAAATAAATGATTTTTTAATATAATTTGGGTATTTTTTAAATAAAATCACCTGTGTATGACTTTGTCTCAGTTATTTGAGACAAATGGTATATCCGGCCGACAGGTGATGAGTTTATGCCATCATGTGTTGTCTGTTGTCCGTCCGGCATTGTCCACATTTTCACGAAAATCCCTCCTTCTCTCTCAATTCTTCACTGATTTTTATTCTTTTTGGCAGGAAGGTCGGTCTGCCTGGGGTGCATATACGTAGCTTCTACCCAAATTTGAATAATAGCAATGAATAATGAAGATATAGAGTAATTAATCAATCCCTAACGAGCAGTTTCAACACAAATTGCTTCTTCTCCCTCAATTCTTCACTGATTTTGATTCTTTCTGGCATGAAGGTAGGGGGACCTAGGGTGCATAGAACTTCTACGCAGATTTGCTTCATTACAATTATTAATGAAGTTATCTCGTCTCGTCTTCTTCCGCTTATCCGGGGCCGGGTCGCGGAGGCAGCAGTCTGAGCATGGAAGCCCTAACTTCCCTTTCCCCAGACACTTCGGCCAGCTCCTCAGGAAGAACACCGAGGTGTTCCCAGGCCAGCCGAGAGACATAGTCCCTCCAGCGTGTCCTGGGTCTTCCCCGGGGCCTCCTCCCGGGGGGACATGCCTGGAACACCTCCCCAGGGAGGTGTCCAGGAGGCATCTGAAAGAGATGCCCGAGCCACCTCAGCTGATTCCTCTCGATGTGGAGGAGCAGCGGCTCTACTCCGAGCTCCTCCCGAGTGACTGTGCTTCTCACCTTATCTCTAAAGGAGCGCCCAGCCACCCTGCGAAGGAAACTCATTTCAGCCGCTTGTATCCGCGATCTTGTTCTTTCGGTCATTACCCAAAGTTCATGACCATAGGTGAGAGTTGGAACATAGATCAACCGGTAAATCGAGAGCTTCGCCTTTTGGCTCAGCTCCTTCTTCACCACGACGGACCGGTAAAGCGACCGCATCACTGCGGAGGCCGCACCGATCCGCCTGTCGATCTCACACTCTATCCTTCCCTCACTCATGAACAAGATCCCGAGATACTTGAACTCGAGTTCCACTAACTATGAAGTTATGGACTAATTAAACCTTAATGAGTGAGCAGTTCAACAAAAATTGCTTCTTCTCGGTCAATTCCTCACCATTTTGGATTCTTTCTGGCAAATAGATCGGTATTCCTAGGGTGTATATAACTTCTATATATAGCTTGTATATAGTGGATATAGCTTGCAACATTTATTGTGCCCATAAGGTGGCTCACTTTAGATCGTTCCTTCTAGACTAGACGGGGCCAGAGTGAACTACGCCGCCATTGATGGTCTCGTTATTTAACTAATATTGGCTGGCGTTGAGTGGTATATCAGATATATTCCATTCAGCCAGCATGATACGGAACGAGTCGAAGACGAGTAGCTGAATGGAATATATGTGATATACCATGAAAAAAAGCCAGCCAATATTATAAT
The DNA here is from genome assembly GCF_027579695.1 of Neoarius graeffei. Lineage (NCBI taxonomy): Eukaryota > Metazoa > Chordata > Actinopteri > Siluriformes > Ariidae > Neoarius > Neoarius graeffei. The sequence goes on from NC_083569.1 coordinate 102,103,467, forward strand.
TATTATATATACACATTCCTTTCGGGTGTTCAAGGCATCTTTCTCTTTCAAAATTCTCTCAAAATCTTCCATATTTAACGAAGCAAACCTGACGGCCATGTTTGTTTCCAAATTGTCACAGTCGCTCACTCGCTAGCATGGAAGTTTTAGCTCTCCAATATGTGACGTCATGTTGTCTTGACAACCATGCAATATTGTAAACCGTATTCAACGCTCATTCTCCATTGGGTAGAGTGACGTAATACATGTAGGATAAGCGATATGCTAACAATATTGCATGCTATCCAACCAAATGAACGAAACCCACTAGAAGGGAACAGAACACGTGTTTTTATTCCATTATACCCAGAGTGACCTGGGGAGCAGTTGAGGATTAAGTGCCTTGCTCAAGGGCACTTCAGACATTCCTGCTGGTCCAGGGAATCGAACCAGCAACCTTTTGGTCCCAAAGCTGCTTCTCTAACCATTGAACAGGTGTGCTGTATGTATAATAATCAGTGATATTCACTTCACCTCCTGCAAATAACTGTTCAATAGTAAAGTTTCATATTGTGGAACATCCGTTAAAAAAACCACACACACAAGTTCGTTTGTGTTTTGACGCATGTTAAAAGAGCTCCGAAATTCGTTCTCTGATCAGCCTCGTCTGATTTTTTTTGTCTCATTTTCAAGTTTCACGTCTTTCTTTAATCTTCGCCATGAAATACGACGTCATATCAAATTTAGTGCTGGCGTTGAACACTAGCGGCTGAGATTACTCTGTCTTGAGTGTGTCCATATCCCGACATCTGTGGTTTATAACAGCAAAAGGAAGCCAAACTCACCAGGAACCACGACGTGTGTGTGTGTAGGTGTAAATGTGTATGTGAGATGCTCAAGCCCATCTGTCCCTTGTTTCATTCTCCAAGCAGGGTGTAAAACACCACAAAGCCTTAAATGTGCCTGGACACATAAAACCACTCAGCAGCCCTGGCCTTCGCTCTCTGCGTTAAGCAGGATAAGCTGTGATAACTCACAGGAACGTCAGGTTAACAGTTCCGAAGGCTTTATTAATGCCTCTAAATGTCACGTTAATGCATTACGGAGTTGTTCTGACCTCAAGAGACGCGAGACAGAACACGAGCGTGTCTGCCGCGCTTCCGACTCCGCGCCTGGTAATCTTCAAACGATGCTGTGATGTGAACAACCAGGAAGTGTATTCAGGAAAGCTTCAAACGGATTAACTTGCCGTTTCTTGCCTTGCTGAGATTAAAGCTACGCCATGGGATTGATACACTCGAGAGATGGTACGTATTATCTGCTAAACGGCAAATACAAAAGAGAACCTGAGTGCCAAAAAAAAAAAGCACAAACAAAGGGGAATTTGAGAGAATGAATGAGAACAAAACTACAAAAATCACTTCTCCTACTCAATTAAATTCAATCCAATTTGAAGCACTTCGATTGCGTAGTGCTCCACTGGCATCAAGGCCAGTAATGACGTTGCCAAATGCTGCCAAAGCAATGCACATTAACATCAGTAAAAAACAGATGAAACGCAGCACACGCAGCAAATTCCCGAGTGCTGGATTTGCTCCGTGTCCAGCAGGAAGAATGGATCCTGTAGGTGTTAAATCAACGCTGGGGATTTTGCTGCGTGGTGTACAATTCTGCAAAGTAAGAATATTAAAAGTGAGATATTAAAATCCCTCGCATTATCAAAGCGTTTCTTTCATGCCTCTCTCTCAAACTCTGTTCATTTCTTCAAACAAAGGCAGTCGTTACAGAATATCACCCCCCCACACACACACACACACACATTTGACGAGTGATTAAACATGAGACAGGATGGAAGGAGACAAATCCGCCACCCCAAAGCTCTTTCATCTCCTCCTCCTGCACCCTAAACACCCTAACACTCATCATCTGCCAGATTTAACGCCGCTTCCTGCTGCTTCGTCTGACCTTAAACACAACACAATGCATTCTTCATCCAATTACACAATGCCTTTTTAAACACAACTCCTGTATTTCTCTGGAATGATTCATTACTCCCAACTGAATGAATCACTATTTAACAGCATAAACACATTTAAACCAGATCCGACTTCGTGATACGGGAACGTTCTTGAGAAATATAAGGGAAGTCTTTTAAAAAATACTTTTCCATATCAGACTAAATCACTGAATCAAACTGCCAGCTGGAATTGAAGCAAATGAATCTAAATAGCTTCTGAATCAAAGTGAACACCACGGAATCGTGAATCGATTCAAATCTAGAAATGATTCCTGGACATTGTAGGAAGAGGGATCAGCACTGAGAAAATGAGAAATAATCGGGAAGTATTTTCAAAATACTTTTCTAAAATAGGACCGAATCACTGAATCGATCTGCTCGTATTTAAATGAATTGAATGAGTCAAAATGCACATGAATAGCTTATGAACTGAATGAAAATGATTCATATGTCTTTCACATATAATTAAATATAATTCACAGCCATTAACCTATATATACACATTAGGAAAGCTAAAAAAAGAAAGAAAGAAAAAGACAGTTATCAGGCTCTGAATCGACAATACTAGGATGTTCCTATTTGACTCATTCACTCCTAAAAATGATCTCTCCTCCTTTAATCCTGGATTTTGTTGTTTGAACATGGTCATATTTTTAAATGGAATTGAACAAATGAATCTAAATAGCTTCTGAATCCAGACGTGCAGCTTGTGAACAGGCAAAGCAGGCAACTGCTTGGGGCCCCCTGGCCCAGGGGCCCCCCGAGAGTTGGGGCCCGAGGGCTTATTTATTTTGTTTTTTATTGTTTTTATTGTTCTTTACCATTTGTATTTTCACATTTGGAATTTAAAAAACTTTGGTTTCATACATTTTTTGTTGGTGTCAGATTATTTATAACATATTGATGATGAACACTGGTCAGAAGGGCCCCCTGGAAATTTTTGCTTGGGGCCACAACAGACTCTAGAATCGCCTCTGTCTGAATCAAACTGAACACCACTGAATCATGAATCGATTCAATTCTAGAAATGATTCCTTGACATTGTAGGAATAGGGATCAGCATTTCATAAAATGTTCACTGAGAAAATGAGAAATAATTGGGAAGTATTTTCAAAATACTTTTCCAAAATAAGACCGAATCACTGAATTGATCTGCTCGTATTTGAATTGAATCGAATGATTCAAAATGCACATGAATAGCTTCTGAACTGAATGAAAATGAATCATATATCTTTTGCATATAATGAAATATAATCACAGCCATTAACCTATATATACACATTAGGAAAGTTAAAAAATAAAAAAGAAAGAAAGAAAGAAAGAAAGAAAGAAAGAAAGAAAGAAAGAAAGAAAGACAGTTATCAGCCTCTGAATCGAAAATGCTTGGACGATGCTATTTGACTCATTTACTCCTGAAAATGATCTTTCCTCCTTTAAGGCTCGATTTCTTGTTTGAACAGGTTCATATTTTTAAATGGAATTGAATCAAATGAATCAAAATGTACATAAATAGCATGTGAATCAAACTGAACACCACTGAATCATGAATCGATTCAATTCTAGAAATGATTCCTTGACATTGTAGGAATAGGGATCGACATTTCATAAAATGTTCACTGAGAAAATGAGAAATAATCGGGAAGTATTTTCAAAATACTTTTCCAAAATAGGACCGAATCACTGAATCGATCTGCTCGTATTTAAATGAATTGAATCAAATGATTCAAAATGCACATGAATAGCTTCTGAACTGAATGAAAATGAATCATATATCTTTTGCATATAATTAAATATAATCACAGCCGTTAACCTATATATACACTGAGAAAGAGAGAAAGAAAGAAAGAAAGAAAGAAAGAAAGAAAGAAAGAAAGAAAGAAAGATAACACTCTAGCTTCTGAATCGATAATGCTAGAACTATGCTATTTGACTCATTCACTCCTGAAAATGATCTCTCCTCCTTTAAGGCTGGATTGCTTGTTTAAAATTGTTCATATTTTTAAATGTGTGACTTGGGAAGCACTTATGAATACGAGCTTTCCTTTACTCTCAAACTCAGTGCACTTTTTGGTTTATTCTTGGTTCAGAATCGACAATGCTAGGACAACGTTAACAGACTCAGTTACTCCAAAAAAATTATGGTGATGTTTTAAAAAAGAAATCCAGGCTTACAAAAGCAAACATACTTGAGTGCAGTCATAATATTTATGACTAACTGAGTAACGTGGCAGTGTGCTAGCATGGTCAGATTATGAATCAATGCTAATAAGTGCACAGTATGAACAAGGAAATGAATTAAAAAAGTAAAAAGAGGACAGTTTTGATATCAGGTTGTCTTTAAACATACATGAATTTCTGTCTCCATGACAATATGTCTGTTTTTCTGGAAATAAATCAATAAGCAACACAACATAACATGTTAGCATCGTCCTTGCCAGTGCCATCCTGATCAAAAACGATGACTGCGGTCAAACATCTTTGCTCCTCTAAGCCTGGATTTCTTTTTTAAACACGTTCATATTTTTAATCGTGTGACTTATCACCGGCCGTGAAGTACTCGTGAACTCGAGCTCTGCTGATAGTGATTTTTTCACTGCGTCCAATATGCTGCTAAAACTGTAGCCATGACTTGGAGCTGCACTGAACCTCCCACCACTTGACAAGTGATGCAAATAAAGCGGGGAAAAAAATGAACGTTTGATTAAAGAGCACTTCTATCCATTTACCCGGGACCTCGATTGCCTCCGTGTGTTCAGCATCATACTGTAACAGCCTGCTCCAGGCTACAGAGAAACCTCCGGAAAAAGCGGGTGGAGGGGAAGCAGGAGGATTAAACTGTGCCAGGTGGTGTCCCATTTTCTTCCCAGTGTCCCCTGCTACGCCTCCAGATATAAGAATAGCAATTTGGAGCCTTCAGATTGAGTCTATTCTGAAGAGCTGGCTGAACGGCACACGAGGATATACATTAGCTTTTTATTCGCTCACTCTGGGATAAAGATACGGCATGGCACTGTGATCATCTCACGCTTTTATTTCAAAGCCTGGGACGAATAAATTCTGCTGGAATGGAACTGATCTTAAAAAATCTTAATGTCTGAGAAGAAGAAGAAGAAGAAGAAGAAGAACGACAACAAAAGCATCCGAAAGAGTTAAAAGTCTGTTCTGTTTCATAACGCGATACAAAGCAGGAATTGGAGAAAATTCGAGAACAAAATGATTTCATTTATCAAAAAATATAGATAAATAGATAAACAGTACTTAGTAATTTGACTGATTCTGAGTTGGTACATGAACAAAGCTGATTCCAATTTAAAAAAAAGTTACTTAAAACAAGAATCTGAGTGAAGTCGAGAATAAAATTAGGGTATATTTACACAAAAAAATAAAAGATAAATATTACAAATCATTAAACTGAATCTAAATCTGGAAGTGAAGGAAATGAATTATGTCCGGAAGCAGAAATTTGAGAAAAAAATCTTGAATGAAAGTTTAATTTATACAAAAAATTCTCAATGTTAAAAATCATTAGCTGAAATCTCATCTCATCTCATCTCATTATCTCTAGCCGCTTTATCCTGTTCTACAGGGTCGCAGGCAAGCTGGAGCCTATCCCAGCTGACTACGGGTGAAAGGCGGGGTACACCCTGGACAAGTCGCCAGGTCATCACAGGGCTGACACATAGACACAGACAACCATTCACACTCACATTCACACCTACGGGCAATTTAGAGTCACCAGTTAACCTAACCTGCATGTCTTTGGACTGTGGGGGAAACCGGAGCACCCGGAGGAAACCCACGGGGAGAACATGCAAACTCCACACAGAAAGGCCCTCGCCGGCCACGGGGCTCGAACCCAGGACCTTCTTGCTGTGAGGCGATAGCGCTAACCACTACACCACCGTGCCGCCATTAGCTGAAATCATTCAACCAAATAATTTTAAATATATGTTTTATAAAGTTACACAAAATAAGAATTCAAGGAAAATCAAGAATTCTTTTTAAAACTCTAAAATTTAGTTTTACTCTAAAGCTAGAGTTTGTTCATGGAAAAAAAAAATTGAGCTGATAGCCGATGAGATGCATAGCACCGAGTTGGCTATAAGCCATGTATGATGAGATTGAGTGGAATAACTGTTTTATTCTCTCCACATTCACTGGATTTTGAGAAACAAAGCATTTTTATTTTTTTGCAAATCCGATAAATAATAACTTTATACAAAACATCTGATAAAATCATTTCCCCTAAAATGTAAACAAATCAGCGAAATGACAGGAGCAATTTGTGAAAAATGCGATAATAATAATTTTTGAAAAATAAAAAAAGATACGTTCTTACCATCAAATACTTTTATTCCATTTTTGTTGCTTTTTTTGTATTTTTGGGGGTTTTGTTTTTGTGTAGTTTTTATTTCATCCTCGGTTGGTTCAGCAACATGCTCTGCCATTTTGTTTTTCTTCTTCAGGCTTTTTTGGTAGTTGACAAACCAACTTAAAGGTGCATTACCACCACCGATTGGGCTGGAGTGTGCAACAGGAGATATGGAGCTATTTCCATTTCTTTTAAATACTGATAAGAAGCTGCCATTTTGTTTTTCTCTACTCACAGAATACGAGCTGATGTCCTAGTAGTAGAGTAGCCAATCAGAGCATGCGATTGCTCGTATCCAGTGAATGTGGATGAATAAATATAAATGTACCGTACAGTGCAAAAGTCTTAGGCACATGTAAAGAAATGCTGTCAACCAAAATTGGCTTAAAAATAATGAAATCTTTCAACATTAAAAAGCACTATAAACAGCAGTCAAGTCAAAGTCCCTCTCACGCCAGAATCTGGTCTTCCCAGGCAGTCTCCTGTCCCTAACCAAGTCTTTGAGGTGTATGGGTGCAGCGCCGATCTCCGTTTCAATAGTCCTCGGCCTCTCGCCTATGCATATGTTTCAACAATTAAAAAAATGCTACAAACAGTAATCGGTAAGCCATAATAAATGAAAAAAAGTCAATATTTGGTGTGAGACGACCCTTTGCTTTAAAAAAAAAAGTAGTCTCAGGTCCAAGGAGTGCAGTTTTATAAGGAAATGAGCTGTAGGTTTTACTGAGCATCATACAGAACCAGCCACAGTTCTTTTGGACAGTTGGACTGTCTCACTCGCTTCGTAATGTTGCACCAAAACCCAGTAGCCTTCATTATGTTTTCTTTTTTCATCTGTTATGTAATATGCTGCTCAGATACAAACTTTTTTTTCGGTGACATTTCATTTTGTGCTGGAAAAATAACGAACGTTTGGAACGCTAAAATGTTTTTGTACTGACTCGATAATGTAGAAGTCATAAAATAGAAATCTAAGTTTCATGAGGAAAAAAAACAGGGGGGCTAAGACTTGCACAGTACTATATATATATATATATATATATATATATATATATATATATATATATATATACACACACACTGTATAACATTATGGACCATTAAACTGACTCTGAATCAGTAAATAACAGAGAGACAAATCTGTTTTATATAACTATATATCTTATACGTATATACCTTAAAACCCGGACATATTTCATTTTCGACATATCTTTTTAAACCCATTTGGCTACACTTGGTTTTTCTGAATGTTTATGCAGCAGTTGATGTTTATTGAGTGTGAAATGAAGCAACTCTGCTGTCTTTCTCCGTTCCAGATGGCTGAAATACTATTTCTGAGACTCGAACTGAAATCTTTCCAAAAAAGAGAGAGAGAGAAAAAAAAAAGCGGCACTTGAGATTGTGCAAAACTCCGCTAACTGAATCCCGTCCCTGTAACCCAATCAGCAGTCACATCAGGAGATGGGAAAATGCTGAAATATTGACCCACTTATTGACTAATGCAGTGACTATATTCCAAAACAGATGGCCCTCAGAAAAAAAAAAAAAAATTATATATATATATATATATATATATATATATATATATATATATATATATATGAAAATGGAAAAGGCGTCACGGCGAGCCATCCATCAGCTATTTGATTTGATTTTATTATTTTATTATTTCATTTTCCCAAGCACTTGCCTTGTGGCAGATGTAAGAAATGACATTTAATGCCAGCACAAGTGTAATCTCTCACTGCATATGGCACTAATGTCGTTTGAGCTATGCACAAAAGAAAAATGCGTACACTAAGCATGTGTGTACACCTCCATCTACCTTTTATCCTACCCTACCTCTGCTGCTGTTTTAGTCAAGCTCTATGCAGACACACCCACACAAAAAGCTATCTCTTGCATGCACACACACACACACAAAAAAAAAAAATTCTATTGTGCCTGAATCTGGAATCATTTTACCACTATTACATGTAAATATTTCACTATCCATCTCTTTCTTTCTTTCTTTCTTTCTTTCTTTCTTTCTTTCTTTCTTTCTTTCTTTCTTTCTTTCTTTCTTTCTTTCTTTCACAAACAGCGCCTGCATTTGCACAAGCACAACACAGAAAGGAAAGGAGATAAACACAGAGAAGAGAGCAAGCAAGAGCAGGGAAGAAAAAAGCGAGATAGCACAAGCGTATAACAAAGAAAGGACCAGAAACAGTTATTTCCTCCAGCTGTGCTGGTGTTGTGGCCACAGCTTTCCTTTATAACAACACCAAAGTCACTCATCATCCAGGACCACTCACATACCCTCTATTCATCCATCCAGTCATCATTCACATGCATTAATGTCAATGAAAGGGTTCCTACAGTCAAACCCTGGGGTACGCCTGGTCCTTTTCCATGAGAGTGCAGCTCAGAAATGGATGCACCAAATCCAGGTTTAAAAGTGGCTTTTTGAACTGAAGTGAAAAGAAGGACGTCTTAAGAGTCCTTTCACACCTATGAGTCAAAATCAGAGCAAAAGTGATCGGAAAAGTCTTCATAAACCACTTTCGTTCATTGGTACAAGATGCAGAGATGGAAACCATGAAACAAACTTTGCTTATAGAAATTCTCAAAATTGACCCAAGCGATTTGGACAACACAGATCAAACTAACTATCCATCCATCCATTATCCGTAACCACTTATCCTATGCAGGGTTACGGGCAAGATAGAGCCTATCCCAGCTGACTATGGGTTAGAGGCGGGGTACACCCTGGACAAGTCACCAGATCATCGCAGGGCTGACACATGGAGACAAACAACTATTCACACACCTTCACATTCACATTTACGGTCAATTTAGAGCCACCAATTAGCCTAACCTGCATGTCTTTGGACTGTGGGGGAAACTGGAGCACCCGGAGGAAACCCATGCAGACACGGGGAGAACATGCAAACTTCACACAGAAAGGCCCTCGTCGGCCACTGGGCTCGAACCCAGAACCTTCTCGCTGTGAAGCAACAGTGCTAATCACTACAGTACCATGCCGCCCTCTCGCTAGCTAACTCCTTTAAAACATTCTGTGTCACATCCAGTTTTGATTTTTTTTTCTTTCTTTTTTTCTTCATTGAACCAAATCCCGAGAACATGTAGCATTTCTACAGTGCTACAGCTCTGTCCTTTGGCTTAGCTGGCATCCTGTGGCTCAGTTTAGCAGCTCACATCTATTAAAAATATTCTGCAACCCAAAACACATGGCATGTTTTTGGCTCAGGTCTCGCAGTTGGATCGATTCAAGGGAGTCAACGCATTACCCTTTCACAGAAATGAATGAGTTCTCTTGCAAAAAAATGGAGACATCTTTGTGGTTGTTTTGGTCTATACCCAAGTGTGATTTGTGTTCACATCTAGCGAAAGAAAACACACCATGGTTCTATTACAGTGGACTCAGTGCTGTGTATGTGACAGTCCCCAAAGACAGAGGTCATCAACTGGTGGACCAGAGGCTGGATGCGAACAAGCAAAGTATTTCAAAGGACCCAGCTGAGTACTTGAAAAAATGGTTGCAGTTTTGTGACTCCAGTTTTCCAAACACGAGGATACAGCTTGTCGTTGTTGATGACAACAGAATATTTAAAGACAACTGGACAGAAAAGTAGGTTAAAACAAAAATTTGTTCTTGGCTTCAACTTCAAAACAGGTATCTTATCTTGTTCAGAGTCTGTGGTACTAGTCAAAAGTGGAACTGTAAAGCACGACTACAAAAATTAACCACTTCAAATTGTCCTATTTATCAAAAGTCATAGTCCCTCCCATGCCAGGATCTGGTCTTCCCAGGCAGTCTCCTGTCCCAGTACTAACCAGCTCTTGAGGCACCGATCCCTGTTTCAGTAGCCCTCGGCCTCTTGCCAATTAGAAGAAGAAGCCTTTATTTATCACACGTCCACTCAAGCACAGAGTGAAATTCCTCCTCTGGAGCAGTGAACACACAAGTAAGCAAAGAGCACACACACATACCCATGCGACAGCGCCCAGGGAGCAGTTGGGGGTTTGGTGCCTTGCTCAAGGGCCAACTTCAGCCCGTGGCTAAAACAGTTAACCTAAAACAGTTCTTTTTGAACTGTGGGGGATACTGGAGCACCCAGAGGAAATCCACACAGACAACATGCAAACTCCACAGAGAAAGGCCCCAGTCAGCCACTGGGCTCGAACCAGGAACCTTCTTGTTGTGAGGCAACAGTGCTAACCACTACACCACCGAGCCACCCCTATATAGCTAGGGTTATGGTGGGGGGGACTAGTCCTCTGGTAACCATGAAAGTTTGGCTCCCTACTCGCATCTGTATTGCAGCAGGCCTTGCCAGATGGCAGTAGGTTCCATTTTTATGAAGGTCTTTGGGATGACCCGACCGCAAATAAAACTCGCATTCTCCCAGTTGAGAGACAGACATGCTAACCACTAGGCCAGCTTGCGGTCTTGTCTTCATCTCATCTCATTATCTCTAGCCGCTTTATCCTGTTCTACAGGGTCGCAGGCAAGCTGGAGCCTATCCCAGCTGACTACGGGCGAAAGGCGGGGTACACCCTGGACAAGTCGCCAGGTCATCACAGGGCTGACACATAGACACAGACAACCATTCACACTCACATTCACACCTACAGTCAATTTAGAGTCACCAGTTAACTTAACCTGCATGTCTTTGGACTGTGGGGGAAACCGGAGCACCCGGAGGAAACCCACGTGGACACGGGGAGAACATGCAAACTCCACACAGAAAGGCCCTCGCCAGCCACGGGGCTCGAACCCGGACCTTCTTGCTGTGAGGTGACAGCGCTAGGTCTTGTCTTATTTATAATAATTATTAATGATTAAGCATTCAAAGGTAACTGGCGTCTCCGTTCAGTTGTATTAGTTGCTTCTCCAGATCTTTCTACACAACGAATTTTGCTTAGTACCCCTGTTCTAGGGTCACAGAAACCATAGAAACAGATGTCATACTATTAACCATTCTCCTAACACTATGTGCTCTTGGTCAACATGAACAAATCCATCATTCAGCTCCTCACAATGACAATGTTCAGCAGGAAAGCACAAGGGCTTCTCCAGTTACTCCAATGACCAGCAACATACACGGTGGCTGATTCAATTATACACCAAGCGGCTGAGTCACAGTACCTGGCATTTTTAACTCAACATAATGGAAGGGTATATAGGCATACTGCTGTGAAAGCAGTAAGTAGGATGTCCTCCCTAATAATATCAGTGTTATGATAGTCACTGAAAATGAAAGCTTATAAAATAAATATTTCCTTGTAAGGTCACATAGAATAGACTAGCACTTAATGGAGCCATTCAGGCTTGGGATTTAACGTGGTTTTTCTAAGACTTGTGTTAATACAGAAATATAAAAGGACCATTTGAATATGCTTACAAAACACATTTTCATAGAATTCCTTTTCGAGCTTGTTTTTCTATCCTGTAAGAGGGAATACAAAAAACCTCTTTTGATGCCATCCATATGCAAATGATGTGCGATTTAAACCAACTTATATATTGGCTCTACACCCTGAGGGGAAAAATTCATACTAAACTGTACTATTGCTTCGCAGGGAGTTGATACCTTATACAAGGGGGTTCACTGAAGCAAGTGAATATATTTCATGTATTTATGTAGTTATACATAAGTAGGTCATAATGTCCACGGTTGTACTTTAAAGCTAGCCAGCCTTTTAATTTCATAAAATTGGTGAAATTTAGTTCCCTCTGAAATTTGGTCATTGTGATATCTCACAAAATATCAGGCCATTCTGTTCTGTGGCTGGGAAGTTATTTACTTTGAGAGGATTCCCGAGCAAATAATGTGCATGAAATCACTCGCTTCGTGCAGTCAAGCAGACAGAGGAAGTCCATGTGCACATGCACAGGTTTACCTTTGACTGTGCACTGACGGTTACATCATTCTGTCACTAAACGAACAGCTGATCACACCAAGGTGCTCGCTGACAGCCGATATTTATTAGTTCGGTCTTGCATTTCCTTTCCTTCGCATATACCATAACGTCTTTTCTTCTCATTTTCCGTTACTGCAGTCGGTCTTTCACGTTTCATTCTCACACTCACGTTCTCCATTTTTCTCTCCTGTTTCAAATTTGTATCACACAATGTCTTGTGCGAACGGGGAAAGCCCGCCTCGTCATGCATGATGTAGTATCTTGAATTTGGTCATAGTGAAGCAGGAAAAAATAGCGGCGAATTTAAGGCCATGTGGCCCTAAATTCATTAATTGTTCTATTTAAAAAAAAAACTAATAAAATTGGAAGTCTGTGATTCGAATTCCACTAAACAAAAATAATTGGGTGTCCAGAAAAATTATTTTTATGACCTACACTTGAAAAATCTGAAAGGCGTTCTAGCTTTAAGACCTTGATTTGTAAACTACACCCACTTTCCCAGGTATGTCAATGATATCTTAAGCACGTCTTTAACTTCTAATTGGATGGCAATCAGTTAATTCCAGTTTGATACCCCATTTCCATTTCTCACCATCCCCATTTTAGCCATTGCAATCAGTACGCACTCGTTAGCATTCAACAGTTCGTGTAAGCCATGTTCAAAAACATGCGATTTCCATAATGAAGGCATAAAGTTCAGGAGAGCAGATGCAAATCACAAACCCACAGAGATGCCCTCTTTAAGAGAAGCTGCTAGTTGTCTTCAGTATCTTTGGTAGTGTTCTAGCTAGAGTTGTCTTCCAGCACCCACCCACCGGCACCACAAACACGTATCAGTATCATTATTATCCTGGCTACTTTTGAAAATGATCTACCGCGTAATGTGAGCCAGAGGTCCCTGTGCTACAGGGATCAGTTACAGAGCAAGAACAAAGCAAGGATGAAAGCAAGAAATAACAAGAGCAGGTTTGACAGGGTGAGAACAAGGCAACAAAATAGAATAACAAATACGCTAAATATCATTGAAACCGAGAATCCTGAAAGAAGAGCTTGAAATATATGAGCTGATATAATTCTATTGAAGTCACAGGACTCTAAACAGCTGTGTTTGAAACAGCACCTGTTTGGGGCTCATTTCCAAGTGCTGTTCATTGGAATAAATGCTTCCTGATCCAGGAAATGGGGCAGCCTGTTCCCTATCGGACTCATTCGTGAATATTACATCTGTTCCTTTTCTCAACAATGAACTTCCTGACCTGAACATCTTAACTGGTAATTCACTTCCTGTCCCCAAAAAAGTTCATAATACCTCCACTTACCCCAATGAGACATAATCATCATGCTGGGGAACACAATATTGGCACTAAAAGGATTTGCAATTGTTATCCTAGCACTAACGCCCCAAGCCTAATCGCTGAAAGGTGATCTTTGTTTCTGGCCCCGCTGCAAATGCCTGGCCTTGCGTCTTGCACTGCTTCCCTCTCTTGCACCAGTTGGTACTTTGAGCTGTAAGCTGGACGTATGGGAGAAGTGTGGGCGACAGCTGTGGTGACCCCAGGATATCAGGAGGACCCTCAACCACAAACATTGTGTTTTTGATCACACACGTGCTACCCTAAGGCCTTTGTGATGAGAAGCCGTTGCCATTCCAGCTAACAGCTGCGTCTCGCCACAGTTTGGAAAAAGAGAGCTGGGTAAACATATTAAGGTAGAGGAATGGAATAGATAGCAGCTACTGGATATTTAACACCTTGCTGAATGTTATTATTCTGACTGGACCCTCACCAGTTGCCAGCCGAAACCAAATAAATGTGCAACCTTCTTTTGTTTCTCAGCATACCACGACCAACACGTGTGATCAAATGAATACCTCCACGTTTGATGGGTTATATGATAAACCTCAGGGGCATGTTAAACCCATTGCAAAGATCATGTCAGGATGGGGTTACAAGCCAAATCCAGGAACGCTGTCATTGCATATGTTGCACTCAATCAGGAATCAGGATGGATGTTTATGAGGTAAAGACACGCTGCTTTTGACTGGACCAAAATGACCTATTCATGTCATATCAATACAAGGGCATGCACCAGAGCAGGGAAAGAAGAAGCAAAGGGAATGGGGACATATAAGGACTCTGAGGTACTTTCATACACTCAAGGACAGGTGTGCCCTAGCTGTGAGCAACAGTTTGGAATCTTAGGGGAATTTATTCTTTTTAACCAACCACCTCTCTTGCTCATTCAGTCCTTTTACTGCTCAGCTCAAAGTATGGGGCAAACTGAGCAGCTCCTCTGCTAAGATCATTACACTGCTTTTTATGGTCCCCACCAGTCCAAGCACCATCGCATTTAATGAGGGACACTGTCCAGCCCCCGATATTCTCTCCTTTTACAACCTCCATCCCCCCTCCCCGACTTAACAACCCACTGTGGAGTCCCGGCCACTACCCAGACATCTGGCTCCTCCATCTTGCGTGCTGGCCTAATGGCCAATTACCGGCTGCGCAAAGGGCCGTGGGAGCAAAGGCGGATTTATCGTTCGATGCATTCCAAGCCCAGATCTTCAGTCCATCACTAGCACATTAAGGCCTGCCGTACGAGACAGGAGGCCCATCAGGTTTAATTTGCTTTAGCTCCACTTGAAAATGGCTATTAAAGACTCCCTGCACACCATGCTAGCGCTCATATTAACTGAAAGTAGAAACGAGCCTCTGCCTCCTCGTTTAGCGTCTGCAATTACCAATGTCTGCAGAGGACGGCTTTAAAAAAACAGTTCGAGTGCTCAGAGAGCAAGGGTCAATATTTAAGTTATTTCCAAGTTATACATTTTTCATCAACTAATTGGCATGCCTTTTAACATTTCTTTAATTGTATTTCACTTGCCACTCTTTGAAGGACAGGAATTCCTTCTGACCAATTTCAGTGGATCCTGATTAGAGCTTTGGATGAAATGTGGAGTGGAAGGGAACGTATGTCGATGATCATAACTTGCTCTTCAACATGGTAGAAAGTTGAACTGTTTTCCCACACAAAACAAAGAATGATCAAACAGTCCTTGTGCGATTGCTCAGTAGGTTTTCTTCAACGGGTTCAATTCGATCTTGCCATGAATTACTGAAGTCATCTACGTATCGAAAGTGTTATTACTACAAATGGCTGGCAGCCGGACATGGATTACAAACCCGGCTAATTGGACTGATTTATGAGAAAATTTAAACTCAATCTAAACCAGAGCCTTAATTAACTGAATCGTGGAGCACTTAAGAAGGCCACATGACATAATATAAGTACTCATAGACACTCATGTTCGTTTGGTTTCCTGCTTTGTAATTAGCTCGAGTCTTACTGCCAAAAAAGCTGGAGGGAAATTCAAGATGAGAGCACTCTGTTGCCCTGGACAACCTGCTGCTTTTTCCATATTTCCAGCGACCTGTGTGTTGCCTCGCGGCTCACTCATCAAGCAGAAGGCTGGATGTACAAGCAGCCCAGTGCTCCTACACTACAAACACAACAGTGTTATCCATGTCAAATCCATTGGAGAAATCCTGAGGGAAGTCCATATGGGGCCAATAGATGGACTCTCTCTCTCTCCTCTTTATCGTTGAGCAACTCCTCATGGGAGGAAAAAAAGAGCAAAGCTACAAGCTCATCACAAACACAAATACACATGCACACACACTACAGACCTTGTGCATGTTTCTAATTTCAGTCTCACCTGGCAGATTACTGCGCTAGCTTTCTTCACATTAACGACACAAAGCAGCCTTTTGTTTTTATGCACCTGAGATCTGTAGTGCTCAACAATAAACATTCAACAGGCTGCAGCTATTACCGATTCAACAAAACAGCTTTCAGGGTTTACTTTTATATTTGCCTTACTTTTATATTATAATTTGATGTCAAAGTTTGTTTGTTTTTTTAATTAAATGTATTTTTTTATTTCATATTTCAATATTGTAATCTTATACTATTTTTGAATGTAAATATTTATTTTCATATTTTATTTCATGATTAATTTCTTCTTTCTGTCACTGTGATTATTATAATTTTTAATCATTTTGTTATTTGGCAATTTTGCAAGATTGTTTTGTTTTTTCTACCTTGCGTTTCTGCTTTTGCTTTCTCTTTTTTTACACACTACAAATCATTTTGAACTGAGCTGCATTTTAAATGATTGAAATGTAAAAAAAAAAATTTATATATATATATATATATATATATATATATATATATATATATATATATATTATAAAACATGAATAATGTATAAAAAATGAATAATATTTAATGTCAGATCTGAGGTGGAATTTTTAAAATAATGACATTAAATTGATCAGGAGGACAGATTATGCTTTAAAACTCTCTTCCTAGTTGGAAGAAAAGCAAGATTTGGATTTTTGGTAGAAAATGTATTATTATTATTATTATTATTATTATTATTATTATTATTAACAACAATCATAATAATAATAAATTAGCAGCTCAGATCTGAAATGTAATAAAATATCGAATTTAATTTAATTTAATTTATTTATTCCTTCAAATTTTAAGCCAGATTATCCCCCCCATAAAGTTAAATGTCCATTCAAGGAAAAACAGCTCATATCTGAAGCATAATTTTCATCTCATCTCATCTCATTATCTCTAGCCGCTTTATCCTTCTACAGGGTCGCAGGCAAGCTGGAGCCTATCCCAGCTGACTACGGGCGAAAGGCGGGGTACACCCTGGACAAGTCGCCAGGTCATCACAGGGCTGACACATAGACACAGACAACCATTCACACTCACATTCACACCTACGGTCAATTTAGAGTCGCCAGTTAACCTAACCTGCATGTCTTTGGACTGTGGGGGAAACCGGAGCACCCGGAGGAAACCCACGCGGACACGGGGAGAACATGCAAACTCCACACAGAAAGGCCCTCGCCGGCCCCGGGGCTCGAACCCAGGACCTTCTTGCTGTGAGGCGACAGCGCTAACCACTACACCACCGTGCCGCCCAGCATAATTTTTTTTTATAAATAAATAACACTAATAATAATAATAATAATTTATTATTATTATTATTGGGCGGCACGGTGGTGTAGTGGTTAGCGCTGTCGCCTCACAGCAAGAAGGTCCGGGTTCGAGCCCCGTGGCCGGCGAGGGCCTTTCTGTGCGGAGTTTGCATGTTCTCCCCGTGTCCGCGTGGGTTTCCTCCGGGTGCTCCGGTTTCCCCCACAGTCCAAAGACATGCAGGTTAGGTTAACTGGTGACTCTAAATTGAGCGTAGGTGTGAATGTGAGTGTGAATGGTTGTCTGTGTCTATGTGTCAGCCCTGTGATGACCTGGCGACTTGTCCAGGGTGTACCCCGCCTTTCGCCCGTAGTCAGCTGGGATAGGCTCCAGCTTGCCTGCGACCCTGTAGAACAGGATAAAGCGGCTACAGATAATGAGATGAGATGAGATTATTATTATTATTATTATTATTTCCTTCAGATTTGAACCGGGATTATCCCACCCATAAAGTTAAATATTCATTCAAGGAAAAATAGCTCAGATCTGAAACATAAAAAATAAATAAATTAAATTTAATTAATTAATTAATTAATTAATTAATTTTACAAATCATAATGATCACATATATATAATTTTTCCTTCAGATTTGAACCTGGATTTTCTCCCCATAAAGTTTCATGTCCATTCAAGAAAAAATAGCTCAGATCTGAAATAATAATAATAATAATAATAATAATAATAATAATAATTTGAACCAACAACATCAGGTCGACCATAGACAAGCAAGAGGTACCGCCAATGTGCAGACTCTGTGGTCAGAGAAAGGAGACTATAGCCCACATTGTTGCAGAGTGTAAGATGCTCGCCCAGAAACAGTACCCCTTATGGAGGCTCAGGGGGAAAGATTTGGATTTGAAAAGGGACCTAAATGGTACAATCACAATCCGCAACCTGTGTTAGAGTCTGACGAGGTAAAACTACTTTGGGACTTTAAGATACAGACGGACCAGCAAATTGAACACAGCAGACCAGACATCGCTGTACTCGACATGCAGTTAAGATCATGCTTGATTATAGATGTGGCTTGTCCGTTTGATACTAGAGTTAACAACAAGGAAAAAAGAGAAAATAGAGAACTATGGAGATCTGAAGGTCGAAATCACACACCTGTGCAAGTGCCGCGAAATCAAGGTAATCCCTGTGGTCACTGGAGCCTTGAGTACAGTACCGGCTGGACTAATGAAAGGACTTAGGACTTTGGAAATGCTTCCCTTGCTGGACCTGCTACAGAAAGCGTGCCTGTTCAGGACTGCAAGAATCTTACGTAAGGTCTTGAGTACCTAGCTGGGGTGATGCGTGGAAGTGGGTTGAGGAACGACAGAACTGTGAGCAAGCCTGACACCTTTGTAAGATGTCTCTGAAGGCTTCCAGGGTACCAAATGCGCTGTGATTTTCTTAATAATAATAATAATAATTTTTGCTTCAGATTCAAACCCAGATTTTCCCCCATAATGTTAAATGTCCATTCAAAAGGAGAAGCAGTGAGGATTCACTGCAGCTCACTTCCTTGTTGAGAACGCAAGCAAAGAGCATCTCTCCTGCATTACACATAAACCTTCACATTCTTTCAGCACTGGGTGAAAAGGTCTTTACCTTTCACACCTGCCAAGAAAAGAGGAAATTATCTTTGTTTTGTTTTGTGTTTTTTTCTGCACAAAGGTTAAATTCACTTCCACTTCCATGTGCACATCTATTTTCTGGTCAGTACCGTATGCTGTAACGTGTGTGACAAGCCAAACCCAGCAGCAAATGCCACTTCAACTCAACCGTCAGCTGATATAAAGTATCTTGCCTGCTTATTCTGCCTCCGTTACACCGATGCCACATAACGAATGTTTTTAAAACCCTGAGAAATGTCTCTTAGTCAGTGAGCCATTTGCCATCAAAGAGTATAATGAGACTTGCATTGACACTGTTGAGGTTTTATGCCCTTCCCTGCAACAGGTGATTTTTTTGACAATTAACACCTCACTGTCCCTTCTGCTGCGAGAGATTGAAGGCGAGCGTGCCGAGGTGTTAGAGGCTCACTTCCACCCCACTTATAGCCTGGCTATTATCCACCCAGGCATGGGGAGTCTAATAATAACGATCAGAGAAGACAGCGGAAAATAAACCCCTTCAGCACGTTTCAGCACAGTAACCTGCAGAGACATCGTCTCACACTCGGATACACATCCAGGTGCTGCTCGTGACTGCGAACACATTTTCTCGAAAGTTCACTAACACAGAACGTCTTGTGTTTTAATGGCACAGCCAAGTAAACAGGCCTCTGGTTAGGAGCAAGAAAACGTGGACGGGCGTCTCATTGGGAAAGCAATATGTCTGAAGGTCAGATTAGCGATACGGCCGAGACGCTGATTCGTCCTCGAGTGACAATGAGGCTTTTCATACGAATCCTCACAGAGATCCATTAATCTGACGGGGATTCGTGTGTACATCAGGATCAGAAGCTTTCCCTGTGGCTTATCCTTTGATTACACAGAAAAAAAAAAAGAAAAAGAAAATTCAGTCTTCACCTGTGCTATGCTACACTGTGAGGTGTGTTCACCGTTGTTTTGGTTTTTTTGTTACTTACCCATACATGTCAACCTATACGGAATGTCCGTATTTTATACGGATTTGATTCAATAAACGTAGTATACGGGCGAAAGTTATACGGATTCTTTAAAAAAAAAAACTTCAATATTTATTTAGAGCTATAATCAATTCCCACGATGATAAAAGAACGCATAACATTTACAAACGTACTGTACACCACACACAGCCAGTAGTCTTATGAAATTGCGCGTTATCTTGTGGTAGCAAGACTTCGTTCCACTTTTGATCATGCGCACACCGCATTGCGAGAATCCCGCCAACCGTGAAGTCATAGACGCCGGCTTCTGCGTAGAATCATACGTCATCCTCGCCCGAGAATAAAGATGCCTCATTCATGTGCTGCGTTTAACTGTACCAACAGGTTTACCGTCCAAACGAGATCACATGGGATTACCTTTCACAGGTGAGACTGGAAAAATACTTTTCATTGTATTTGGTCATTATAACGTAATTTTACGAACAGATTTTTCTGGCTTTGTGGCTAACATGAAGTCTCGTGCATAATAGCCACTCGGTGAAACCTGTCTCCAAACAACGAAGTATTTCCTTCGTAACTACGCTGATAACACTTTGTGTTTTTGTCAAACATTGGAGCTTTGTATTCATTCTGAAGGTTTATTGTTATTAATATTGAATAAAAAGTAACTGGGATATATCATTGTTGATTATCATTCAAATTTTAGGTAAATTATTTTAATTTGCATCTTATACGGATTTTATAAGGGAAATACGGATTTTGGAGGTTGGTTATACAGGTTTGATTGACCAAAGGTTGACATGTATGCTTACCCAGCAACCAACCCCTCTCACCTGAGACACCTTCATTCTTTATTTCTCTCTATCACTCTCCACTCTCTTTCCAGCAACGATGTCTAGTCTAGGTGTCACTGTTTTTTTTTTTTTTTCTTCAGGAACAGATAAGACTCTAAGTGACAAGCCTGGTTCTTAACTCTCTCCATTTTAAGAGTCACATAGGACTTGTTAGTGAAAGGCTGGCTAAGGACTCTCCATTCTTCTTCCTGCCTCTGGACAACCCCCAAAATCCTCAGTCATGCTGTTTTTCGAAAAGTACAAGAGGAAAGTTTTATCTAGCATCAACCTGGAGGGAAAAAAAAAGTCCTTCCCTAGCTTTTTAGGACAATATCTACCAATAAGCTATTATTAAAAAAAATAATAATAATAATAATAATTCATCTCTTCAATTTCAGCAGGCAAACCAGCTTATTATGCATCATAACATAATCACCATTTCCTAATTATCATTATAATATTGACCTTTGTCATGCTGATACAGCCAGCGTGGAGTTGTGTAAGAATTTGCGCTACGTAATTAGTTTAATTAAATGTTATAAAGGTTACGGATTAGCTTTCAGGATAATTGGATTGGTGTTGAGTAATTTACAGCTCCAAGACAAATAAATATGATAACTCGTATATTTCTATCATAACAACAACTGTTTCAGAGCGGCTTGTATATTAGACAAGTTTTCTATGATCGCGTTCTGCTTATTTATCAGTTTATGGGAGGAGTCTCCAGTAACCGTGAGTAAATAACCATCAGTGAGTTTTCCTCCACAGGAAAGTCTTCAGAGAGGATAATTGGAGATGTTGTGGTTTCTGTGTAACATGACAAGGCTTGTGAAGGTCTTTTTAGTATAAATACGCAAGTGATGATAGAAAATCATACGTGGAGCTCAATGAATTCTGAATTATACCAGCAAATTCTGAAGGAAAATGTCAGGACATCTGTCCATGAACTGAATCTCAAGAGAAGGTGGGTCATGCAGCAAGACAACGACCCTAAGCACACAAGTCGTTCTACCAATGAATGGTTAAAAAGAATAAAGTTAATGTTTTGTTAGGCACCACTGTATAAGCAGCATCAGGGCTGTAACAGTGACTCTGCATCACTCCAGTCATCCATCCATCAGGAGAAAACCCACATAGGTACAAGGAGAACATGTAAACACCGAAGAGGAAGGTATCAGTCAGCCATGAGGTTCGAACCCAGAACCTTTATGCTGTGAGGCGAAAGCGCTAACCACGGCGACACTCATTGATTATTTTCCTACAATAGCATCCGCCCCGAGTGTTTTATTTATTTCTTCAACTAAAGCAGCAGTCGATATAAAAGATTCGTGTCAGCACTCAATATTTTAGAAGCTTGCAATTAGCAAATGAGCACTCTCAATCCAAAGTTTTTTCCTCGTTTGTTGTAATAAATCGCAATGCATATTGCAAAAGTAGAAATACTTTGTCTCGGGGAACTTCCCAAAGTCCAACTCAGCAATTTAAACCCAACCATATGTCAAGTCATGTATCTTAAATGCTGCTGTTTAAGACGGATTCGGTTCAACAGCCGTCACATTCACTTCCCACCACGATACGGATCCATAAATCAGCACGCAGGAGCCGCAGCCGGCCAAACGCAAGCAGGCGCTGTATCATCTGGGGAGTTATGGGATGGCGTCGGACTGCTGCTCTACTCCTGCTGACAGCTGTATCAGGGAATGGAGAACGAGCGCTTCACACCGAACATCTTCTCTGCGCTCGGCCTGGACAGCAAGGCAGAATAAAACGAGGGCAGTAACTGCGCCTTACTTCATACTCGACGCATTATGTATTCCTGTGTGTGTGTGTGTGTGTGTGTGTGTGTGTGTGAGGATCACAGGGTTTCTCTTCGAAGAAAATGTGTGTCAACACCGCAAGACTATCGCAGCAACATTGCTTCTGTTTTTATTCAAGATGAAAAGAGCAGGAAAAGGATGAAAATGAATGTGGCGAAATCCCAAAGTGTTATATCAAATCTTTTATATTTGTGATGCGGAAAAAAAATAACAATGTTCTTTTTCTGTCTGAGCTCCACCAAAGATAAGGGCTGGCTCAAAAGCTTAAAAAGAAAAAAAGAAGAAAATTTAAATCTGTTTTAGTGGATGCTGGGTGTGAAAAAGTATGGAATAAAACACATGGGGGCTCGCTATTCGAGGAAAATAATCAGTGACCATGTAATGTGATGATTATATGGGTCATTCTAGAATTCGGGGTATATTTCACGTCTCTGAGATAAATCTTTTGTTATTTTTCCACAAAAGAAATCTTTAGGGTTTTTTTTTCCTTTTTTATCAGACATCTAGTTTTTGGGTTTGTTTACCTGATATGTTTCGACGTACAACTGTCGTCTTCCTCAGAGTGTCACCGGATGTTATTGGTGACGCATCTTTTATCAGCTGATGTTTCCGAAGGTGTGGCCTTCCTGTCTGGATTGACAGGTCGGTCACGCCTTCTACTGTCAGTTCGTCCCCTGCAAGATGGCACTCCAGGTATGGGAGAGCATGTATGCTCCCTCATCCCGGTTGATGGTCCTCGGGCTTCGCTTACGGATCTCCATGGCCTCCCTGATCCAGCGCTGATGTTTATTATCTTCAGACAGGAAGGCCACGCCTTCGGAAACATCAGCTGATAAAAGATGCGTCACCAATAACATCCGGTGACACTCTGAGGAAGACGACAGTTGTACGTCGAAACATGTCAGGTAAACAAACCCAAAAACTAGATGTCTGATAAAAAAGGAAAAAAAAAACAACTAACTATATAAGACATAATGAACGCAATCGAAATAAAAGAAATCTTTATTGAATCAGTTTTGAACAATAATGCAAATTATGACAAACTTTCACCAATAACAATGCTTGATGTCCAGTTTAGAGCCAATTTATCCATAAAACATTAACTAAATGACTCCCACCCCTCCCCCCACATTATCGACTGTCTTCGACTCTTGATTCATCCATTCAACATGACTAAACATGAAGTGATTCAGTCTAACAATCTGTTTTTTGGGGCTTATTCTATTCACTGTTATAAAATCAATTGCACAGGAAGTCTATTTTCTGTATTGTGTGAAATTTTAGTCATAAAAAAAAATTGTCTGTCCCAATGTTCTTGTCAACTCTGTTGACAAGATAAAATCCATGAAGACGTTTTATAATACACGTGACACCTGCACCGAGTGATGTCACTTCCTCTGGTGGGAAACTTCAGAAAGGCAGCGAGGTATGTTACGTTCTGTTTCTCATCTCATCTCATTATCTGTAGCCGCTTTATCCTGTTCTACAGGGTCGCAGGCAAGCTGGAGCCTATCCCAGCTGACTACGGGCGAAAGGCGGGGTACACCCTGGACAAGTCGCCAGGTCATCACAGGGCTGACACATACGCTACGTTCACACTGCAAGGCTTAATGCTCAATTCCAATTTTTTTGTGAAATCCGATTTTTTTGTGAGGTCGTTCACATTAACAAATATATGCGACTTGTATGTGATCCTCAGTATGAACGAAAAGCGACCTAAAAGTGTTCCGCATGCGCATTGCAGGATACGACGACGTCACACGCAGTGAGCATGGCCAGTGTTTACGGAAGTAAAACCGCCCCGTTGCGGTATGACCCATCCAATCTAGCTTGAATAGCTGCATCCCCCCAAATGGAAATCAGCTCCCTAACCTCTGCGTCCTTCCATTGAGAAGATTCAGAACCTTCACAGCCCGAAGCGTCCCTCACATTGATGTCATGCGCAGGGGCGCAGATACGTTTTTTGAACTAGGGGGGACAAAGCTGCCAGCAAACCAACCCCAACCCCGATATGCCTGTCAAACTTGTGGGTTACCATAGCAACCAAGCTCGAGCTCGCAACCTGTGCAGTCTGCGCAGCTCAACCAACCGAATATCAGTCTTTGTTTTGTTTTATGTGAGTTGTTGCAACTATGTATACACTGCTGTGCACCTCAATAAACCGAATGGTAATTAGTCTTTTGATTTTTCCGTGAGGTTTGCCTTATGCAAAGAAAGACAGCATAGATGTTTTTTCCTCCCTATAAGTGGGGGGGGACCGAACGAGGGGAATTTAAATCTGGGTGGGACGAGTCCCCCCCTCTATCTGCGCCCGTGATTATGCGCCATGTTGTTGTAACTTTTTTTGTGAGACCCGCCGCCTACTTCAGCGCAGAATAGTGACGTTTGTGGCTTGTTGATGACGTGTAAGTCGGATGAATGCGACCTGGCGGTTCAGACTGAAGTCGCATATGAAAAGAGCGGATAGGAATCGGAATTGGGACCACATATCCAAACGGCCTGGGTCGGATTTGAAAAAATCGGATCTGTGTCGTTCATATTGTCAATAAAAGATCGGATACAGGTCACATATGGGCGAAAAGATCGGATTTGAGTCACTTCAGCCTGCAGTGTGAACGTAGCCATAGACACAGACAACCATTCACACCTACAGTCAATTTAGAGTCACCAGTTAACCTAACCTGCATGTCTTTGGACTGTGGGGGGAAACCGGAGCACCCGGAGGAAACCCACACGGACACAGGGAGAACATGCAAACTCCGCACAGAAAGGCCCTCGCCGGCCACGGGGCTCGAACCCGGACCTTCTTGCTGTGAGGCGACAGCGCTAACCACTACACCACCGTGCCACCCGTTCTGTTTCTTCTCTCATTAATTTGAACAAAATGTTGAGGATTTTAGACCAACAGTAGATTCATTATTCGTCAACTCTGTTGCCGTGATATCGGAGCGAATCTCTCAGTCATTTTTTTGTTTTTTAAACAATAATACGATTAAAATCCATAACATTCTGGGGGTTTTTTTATACGTGCCATGTGGTAGCTAGTTTGAGGTTAGCGTGCAGAGGAGTTAAGACTAGTGCTGTCAAAAATGTCGCGTTATTAACGCGTTAACTTGACTCAATTTTAACGGCGATAATTTTTTTATCGCGAGATTAACGCTCTGTGACATGATGCCACGCCCCGCACAGCCAGAGTCCTCTGCCCTCCCCCGAAGAGCCACGGTGCTTGGCTTAGGTTTCATTTTCCCATCGGCGGCTCCAGCCCCACTTTGCAGTGGCTGTGACAAGACGTGTTATGCTCTGCAATAAAACAAAAAAAAAATTGGTACAACCAGTGTTCGAACTATGCCGATATTTTCGGGGGGTCCCTTTTTTTTCCCTTGGGGGGGTGCTTGCGCTTGTCTCAGAGCGCGGCTCTCCATCGCGCGCTCACTTCGGATATGCAAATGCTTCCCGTTACACACGATTGCTATGTCAATAAACATCATTTTGCCAATATTTTAGAGACCCCCCAACATTTCCCAAATCATGTTTTCAAGGGATCTCATGTCTGTTTCAGGGGATCTCGGATCCCCCGAGTACCCCCGTAGTTCGAACGGTGAGCAAGCCCATTCACTTTTTTATGCTGATAAGAGAATTACAATGGTTTTTCATGTGACAAGAATGTGCGATTAAATTGCGATTAATCGCGAGTTAACTATGACAGTCGCGACATTAATCGCGATTAAATATTTTAATCGCTTGACAGCACTAGTTAAGATGCAAAATGGTCAACTCTGTTGTCGTCGATTCTGTTCATGGATCGCCCGGGGTTTTGGCGACAACAGAGTTGACGGTGATGCATGGAGTTGGCGCTCAAAATGCGCCCGCAGTTACAGAATGGGCCGTATACATTAGTTGATTGCTTTCCAGTAACTGAATAACCCTAAATTATATTTTTATTCCTTTTTAATACAGCAAATTACTGATGATTACAATTGTTTATGCTTATTAAATAGCAAAATATCCATTTTTTAATCCATTTACTGTCTATAGGACGATTAGTTCTTGTTATCACTTATGTTATAGCAGCTATAAACAGTCAGTCCATCACCAGTCTGTCTTTTTCCTCTCTATTGATCTTACACACACACACACACACACACACACAAACCAGTGTCTTTTTTTTTTTAAGAAAATCACATCACATTCTTCCTCTCCTCCTGCCTTTAGATCAGCTCTTAATTTCTCTTCAGTCATCAAGCTTTCATTTCAACCCCTGAAATGTGTCTCGTCCAATTATCTCGTACACTAAAGGCTTTATAAACGGATCTATTTTTATCTGATTCTTTTATTTTACGTGCAGACTGGAGAGTTCTAGTCAGAACAATCAGCACCCGGATGGAAAATCTGTCCACACTAATGCGCAATAACATTTTATTTCCGAGTGCATCATTTCAAATGAATAAAGTGTCAAGTGAAATTGAGTTAAATATGTGTACAAGGAAAAAAAAAATCAAGTTGAACTCTTTGGCTGGAATGATGTCACTCCTCATTTGAGTGCAGTAGCCGGTGGTGTAGTGGTTAGCGCTGTCGCCTCACAGCAAGAAGGTCCGGGTTCGAGCCCCGTGGCCGGCGAGGGCCTTTCTGTGCAGAGTTTGCATGTTCTCCCCGTGTCCACGTGGGTTTCCTCCGGGTGCTCCGGTTTCCCCCACAGTCCAAAGACATGCAGGTTAGGTTAACTGGTGACTCTAAATTGACCGTAGGTGTGAATGAGAGTGTGAATGGTTGTCTGTGTCTATGTGTCAGCCCTGTGATGACCTGGCGACTTGTCCAGGGTGTACCCCGCCTTTCGCCCGTAGTCAGCTGGGATGGGCTCCAGCTTGCCTGCGACCCTGTAGAACAGGATAAAGCGGCTAGAGATAATGAGATGAGATGAGAGTGCAGTAGCTTTCCAAGCACCTCTGCTGCTGTTTGATTGGCTGCCCGGATAACAGGTCGAAGAAAACAAACACATCCATGATGAACAAGGTAATGGACGCAAGGGCCGAAAGGGCACACATATGACAGCATGCAAACACACACACTCTTTCTTATTCCATAAAGTCTGCATTTCTATCTAGCATGACCGTGAAGGCCAGATCAAGGTAAATAGCTTTGCTTTAGACCTTAAATTCCACAGCTCGACAACTAAACTGATATAATCACAGGGATAAAAAGGAGGCCCTGTATTTGCCGTCGCAAATGGGAAAAGGAAATGCATCATAAATTCAGGGAAATGGCTGCCTCTGATGCACCTGTCAGTGTTCTCGGAGTCGGGTTGAGTAACAGAGTGTCGAAATCCACCAGTGGTTGCACTGCATTTTCACAGCACAATGGCTTGTTATTGTGCGATTTGACCTCAGGCCTTGGAGACAACACAGTCACTATTGAACCCCTGAAAAAAAACAAACAAAAAAAAACCACAAGCCTTTTACGTCAGAACACCAGCCCACCAGCAGCTGTCGTTTTCCTCCACTTATTCAATTTGCCAGAGGAAATTTAATAGGCCGCACAAGGAAAACCGCTCATTTGCAAAAGCTACAAAGGCTCATAAGCAGTAATTATGTGTGTGGCAGAATTTACGAGCACTCGGATGCTCTGTGAACTCCATCCACCGAGTCTGCGCTCAGGATTCAACCGACTTCCCGGCGCGCCTTTTGCTTACGCTGGCGTTCGCTTTCCCCCACACAGAACGCTATTAGCACACAGGTTGGGAAAGCTCATGAGACTCAAATAATCAGCTATAAAATCTGTCCCTCTCTATATTAAATCCCCAATACCCACCTGGCAAATCTCCTCTATCCACTTGCCAAGCTGTGCACTTCGACGAACAAAATGGCTTGGGAAATAAACTCAACCCGACACGTCCTGTAAGCACCGGTTTCAAGATCAGAAACAACCTTTTTCAAACCTTCAGTGTAAACAACACCCAATACACAGTAAAAAAGCTCTCTGAAAAACAAAAATAAATCAATCACAGAGCGGGTTTTTGATGTGTTCTCAGCCTCACGCTTGTGTAAAGATGAGATCGAGGTCTAAAAACTATGCGCGGCCTATGAGTGGGTAGGAGGGAGGGGTCACGTTCCTTTGTGGCCTCCTACAAAGAACAGACAGAGAAAAACACGTACACACACACACACACCGGAGTCTCAGCGTGAGCTGAATTCTTTCCACAACTGACCCACAGCAAGGATTTTTTTTGTGGCCTCATAAACCATGACATGCTCGATGTTATGACTGCACTTCAGCAAAAGATAACTAAGCCATAAAACACTTTTAAGGGTGTGCTGTCAGAGGAAAACAATCATCATCTATGAGATGGCCTGTTTTGAAGCACAATTATATATCAATGAAGTGGTTTTTTTTTCCTTTTACACCACAGCAATTTGCCGACAATTAGAACTGTTTGTATTTGAATGCAACTTATTAAAGAATAAAGCATAGTGTACCTTTTATCCATTTATAGTTACATTTGATGTTGTTGAACGTCCATGAGACAGCTTGGGTTATAAACAGTCGTTCCTTCACCACCCTGATTAGGGCCAGAGCACTGGAGGTGCGTGGCCTCCAGTGTCCAGTGGACGGTGCTGCACCAAGGTACAAGGCCCTGTTGTTTTCCAAAGGATTCCTCTTCTTGTTATTTTTTTTTTCTTCTTCTTTAAGACTTGTCCATTTTTGAGTGGTTCCCGTGGGTGAAAACTCATGACCATTACATTACAGTACAGGCATTTTTATCCAGAGCGATGGTGCCATACCCAGAGCAGGGTGCCTTGCTCAAGGACACTTCAGCCATTCCTGCTGGTCCAGGGAATTGAACCGGCAACCTTTTGGTCCCAAATCCACTTCTCATTGAACAAGGTGCTTTCATTTCCAACTGGGTTTCCTGAGACTTTAAAGCACATCTGTAAGTTACTCTGGATGATGCCGTGTGCCAAATGCTGAAAATGTAAATGCGAATGGAAATATCTTGGATTGTCTCCAGAGATCTTGACGAGGCTCTGATGTCCTCAACGGGACAACCTTGGCTTTAACCTTTGGCATTCCAAACTAGCTCTTCTTCCACTTCCTGGTATTTCTACAGGGCCCGAGTACCAGAGGTGCATGGCCTCCGGTGTCCATCGGATCCTATGGATACTTCATCTGTAAGTTACTCTGGATGATGCCGTGTGCCAAATGCTGAAAATGTAAATGCAAATGGAAATATCTTGGATTATCTCCAGAGATCTTGAGAAGGCGCTGATGTCCTCAATGGGACAATCTTGGATTTAACCTTTGGCATTCCAAACTAGCTCTTCTTCCACTTCCTGGTATTTCTACAGGGCCCGAGTACCAGAGGTGCATGGCCTCCGGTGTCCATCAGATCCTATGGATACTTCAGTGGCGTAAGTGGTTAGCACGGTCACCTCACGGCAAGAAGGTTCTGGGTTCAAGGCCGGCGAGGGCCTTTCTGTGTGGAGTTTGCATGTTCTCCCTGTGTCTGTATGGGTTTCCTCTGGGTGCTCTGGTTTCCCCCACAGTCCAAAAGACATGCAGTTAGGTTAATGTGGGGTGGCCTTGGGCTGAAGTGCCCTTGAGCAAGGTACTTAACCCCTGGGTGCTCTAGTGTGGCTGCTCTGGGTGCGTGTGTTCACTGCTTCAGATGGGTTAAATGTAGAGGATGAATTTCACTGTGCTTGAAGTGTGCATGTGACAAAGATTGTTTCCTCTTCTTTTTTATTTTCTTCAAGACTTGGCCATTTTTGAGGTGGTTCCTATGGGCGAAAACTCATGAAATTTGGTGCACACATCAGTCCTGGCCACCGCTACTCAGAAATAGAGGCTTGGTCCTGGGTGTGTTTGGGGGACTCCATAGTGCCCCCACATGACATTGAGACTTTTGCCCGGTATATAGTTTCACCTATTCATGTCAAATTTGGTAGGTGTGTCGGGTGCCCCAAGACGAACAAAATTGTCATGTACATTGTATTAGCCATACTCAACAGGAAGTGAGTTATTTTTGGTTTTGTGCATTTTGACATGTGTTACATTCTGACCTTCTCCTAGGCAGTTTGTTGGATTCATGCCAGATGTGGTGTACTGGAGGTGCTCGGGCCCTTCAATGCCGCTTGCGACTATATTTTTGTTTGTGAATGAAACTGGGGTTTTTTTCAGCATTTCAAAGACAATGCGTTTTACTTTGTTAAATAACAACAAGTTTATGACACAAGTCCTGGTGCGAGTTGTTGCTATAGAAACAGTATTGAGAACTAAAACATAACACCACTTTCTGTGAAGCCATCTATATTTATTTTTGACACCTCTTACTAGGCACAGTGACTTTACCCGGCTGCTGTTTGGTTCTGTTTGCTGAGTCGAAGGGGAAAAAGTGTGAGTAAATTCTGTGAGCAAGTTTCAAAGAAAAGAGACTATGCCGTCACCTAGGTGAAGTTTCAAGCTGTTCAAACAGTCAACGTCACTGGGTCCAGACGGTTGCTCTCCATGTCACCAGTGCCAGGTGGGAAAAGCTCTGAGTGGCTGGCTGGAACATTGGCCAGGGCCTGAATTAATAGAAGACAACTGCTTGTAAAGTCTTCCAGCCAGCACCTGCAGCCTCGTCAACCAAAGGTTATAGTGTACATCCTTACCGACAGAGAGAGAGAGAGAGAGAGAGAGAGAGAGAGAGAGAGAGAGAGAAGGTGAGGGAGGTGGGAGTGGAAATGAGGGTTGGCATCTGACCAGAAATGTAAGATTAAGAGAGTAAAACTGTTTTTCCACTGTACAAATCCATCATTCCACATTTTATCCTACTGCCAACTGACCCGTGTCTAATCTAAGTACCCATGCTAAATTCCTGAGTACCCTTCATGGCAGACTATCAAAATAACCAAACATGGACATACAGATGGAGCTACAGTCAAACCACTGTCTGGACAAATGCGATTATCACCTAATCACGCTTTCACCCCATTTTCGCTTTTACACTGTTAAGGCCCGGTCCCACAATACAAATAACTATTACTATAAATAAATCAGGGGCGGCACGGTGGTGTAGTGGTTAGCGCTGTCGCCTCACAGCAAGAAGGTCTGGGTTTGAGCCCCATGGCCGGCGAGGGCCTTTCTGTGCGGAGTTTGCATGTTCTCCCCGTGTCCGCATGGGTTTCCTCCGGGTGCTCCGGTTTCCCCCACAGTCCAAAGACATGCAGGTTAGGTTAACTGGTGACTCTAAATTGACCGTAGGTGTGAATGTGAGTGTGAATGGTTGTCTGTGTCTATGTGTCAGCCCTGTGATGACCTGGCGACTTGTCCAGGGTGTACCCCGCCTTTCGCCCGTAGTCAGCTGGGATAGGCTCCAGCTTGCCTGCGACCCTGTAGAACAGGATAAAGCGGCTACAGATAATGAGATGAGATAAATAAATCAGTCCTCTGCAGGTTATGTGGTTGGTGCTCACACCAGACCGATAACGATCCCTATACCCCAGGCCTGGGTTTATCCGTATCGGTGAGATTGCTTCTGGAGCCATTTTTCCAGGCCTGGACCTGATCCGATAAACATCTGACCAATCAGCTAATTGTTTACATGTGATGTCATCTGAGCATGTGCTATTTTCCCCAGGCATCTTTGTACATCCTTGTTGCATCACAAAGTCAAGGAATACAGATTCACGGAAAAAAAAATTATAATACGAAGTACAGATCTTTTATTCATAGATATGTGATATTTTCCATGAAATATCAATAGCAAATGAATAAGGTAAACATACAAATGCAGGTAAGATATTTTAATTATGAACTTCAGCAGTCCAAACATTTAATTGTTTTAGACTTCTTAATTTTTTTTTTATCTGTGATATGAAATCGGTAACCAATCTGTAATATACTGAAACGTCCATGACCAATCCGTAAATTATTAGCGTCCATATTAAAATCCGTATCCACTCTGTATTCTGTGTCCTTTTTAAATTATATTTCTGTAATCCGTGATCTATCTGTATTATATCAACCACTGGAGTGTGTACATGGGTTGTTCTGGAGTCCAAGCTGTACAGTACGACCTGGAATAATGTGCTACTGCTTAGGAAAAACTTCCATGACTATTCCTAAGTTGCATGCGCTTATTTCCCTGAGTGTCAGGACCGAAAAAACTGGGTGTTTTATGGCATTTTATGACACATGGCTTCCGACCTGTTTACAGACACAAATCAACATATTCCGCTTTACGTTAAGCAGATTATGGACGGCTGCATGCAAATGGGAATGTTAGTAGATCAGCTTAATAGGGATATTTTCTTCTTTGGAATAAGGCCAAAAAAAATTATATATAAATGTCGTGATTGCTATAGTATTTAGAAGAAGTCTCATACTTCATTATATTTTCTTTTCCACTATCAGTGCAGCATCGCAACTGTCAGCTGTATTGTCGATGATAAAGTGCGAGATTTGATCAGTATGTGGTTGGAGGAGTAAGTCCAGCAAGATCTGGACTCCAGGACACCAAACGAGAAAGTCTTCCAAATGAATAATGAAAAAAACAAACAAACAAACAAACAAACAAACAAACAAACAAACAAACAATGTGGTCTTTGAAAATGGAGAAAAGTAAATTATCTGCATGAATGAACTGGACTGAATTCTGATCGGTCAGAAGGTGTTGATGAATTCTCTAACAGCAGCTCTGAGGGTAGTTCTGAGTTCAAAGCAAATCATACACCCACTGGCCACTTTATTAGGAACACCCATACCCACTGACCTGCTGCTTTGTGCAGTTCTCTAATCAGCCAGTGTGTAAAATCATGCAGATACAAATCAAGCGCTTTTGGGTGCTTTCACACCAACAGCAGTTGGTGCGCACTAAACAGTCCATTTGAACCAAAAGCTCTTAGTTCGGTTCGTTTTCATCGGTGTGAAAGCATCAATCGCACTCGGGTGCGCACTAAATCAAGCAGACCAAGCCCTCCAAAAAGGGGTGGTCTCGGTCTGCTTGATTCCGCACCAGATGTCAACCTCTGGTGCAGTCCCTCTGGTGAGAACGCGAACCTGGACCAACTCAGGTCTAAACAAACTATTAATTCGTTATAAAATATTGAATTACAGCCTCTGCATTTGATTATTGTTATTTATTATTTACTGTACATGTTATTTATTAGTGATGCAGTGCAAAGCACGGCATCACTATTGTTCTTCTATGTGTTTCTTCGTCTTCTTCTTAAACTTATTCCTACACAATTTCGATTCAATAACCGTACATCGCACACAGACAAGCAATATATCAAAACATGCGGCTCGATCAGACTCGCTAAGCTATTACTTTGTTCATCAGAATACGATTTTTTCGCGACGTAGTCGCGAAAAAATCGTCCAAAATTTCCCATTCATTTCTATGGAATTATTTGAAAAACTTTGCCGGCCCCAGAACCGTCTGGTGAAAAGTTGTGAAATTTTGCACCCTGATTCTTGGCTGCCTCAAGGTTCTTCTCAGCAAGTTTCAAGTCACCACCTTAAACTCTCTAGCGCCACCTGCAGCTCAAAGTCCCAGGTACATTTCTGCTTGTAACTTTTGAACCGTTGGTCCGATTTTCAAAAAATTAGTATCGCTGGAATCCTTGGGCCAAGACGAATTCAGTACACCCTCTAACAAAATTTTCAACCTCGGAAAGTTTTCGCGCTATTTTGAATTTTGGGAAAAACAATTAAAATGCTTTTCCTCCCTCAATTTTGGACCAATTTCTCCCAAACTTGGTACATGCCAACTTTGGACTAGGCTGCACAAGAGCCTCAACCGGTGTTTAGAATTTCATAGGCGTTTGGCCATGGCAGCCAATCAAAATTGCCTTCACGGACGCGCAACAGGAGGTGTGCTCATATCTCGGCCGCCCTTTGGCGTATCTTAATGAAACTTGGTGGCAGTATGCCGCACCCCACCAGAAAGGCCCACAAAAAAATTGGAGCAAATTGGCCGCTAGGGGGTGCTATACCTAGGAAAAATGGGATTTTTTGGAAAAACTACACACATTTTCAGACATCCGCTGCTCTGGCATGCTTTCACCTAGAGGCGTGGCTATGCGCACTGCATCACTCTCACAATTTCCCCCGGGGAACTGTCAACTCTAGTTATTATTATTATTATTATTATTATTATTATTATTATTTAACAACAAAATGTTTAAACCCATTCCTGTGTTATTACAACATAGTCTACTGTTAAAACCGGTGTATAATACGCACATTTTTTTCATTGAAAAGTGGGGTGTCTACACACTGGATATAATGTAAAAGGCTGCCCACATTAAGAATAGTAACTATTTTAATAACTATAACTATAAAGATAATGATGTGAGCATCTACACAATGTGATCATTACGACGTCCTGTAAACAGCGGCATCAGGCACACGCGCGTGCTCCAGCTCTGTCAGCATTCAGTCAGTGGGAAATTCAGATCGCCCTGTATTAACCTACAGCATAACAGATTCTACAGTAAAAGCCGGCTGGCTTGTCAGGCTAACAGACTATAGCCTACCTTGTGGGTCTTTGGAAAGGTGTTTGTCTCATCATCAGCAGGACAGCATTGGTGAAAATAGCGCGTCTCCTCTGCCTGAAATGACGCGCTATACGCCTTCGGCGAATCCAGTATATCCGAAGATTGTTCTCCAGCTGCAGCCGCGACTCATTCCGGAACTGGATATTTTCCCAGAAATGGGTAATGTTGATGATATAAAAAGCAAGGACCAGCGCAAGAAACAGTGTACGAACGTGTCGCTCCATTGTGTAAGTCCAAATTGGCGCTTATTTCCACCGGAAGATGACGAAACGTCATTCAGACCAATTTGGTTTGTTTGCATGTGTGAACGCGGACCACACGGAGTCTGTATGCTACAATGTAACAATTTTACTGCCTGGTGCGGACCAAATAATCGAACTAGCGGTGTGAAAGCGCCCTTAGTTCATTCACGTTCACATTGTTCAAATATCAGAACGGAAAAAATCGCGATCTCAAAGTGTGACTTTCTTTTCACTGTGGCATGGGTGTTGGTTTGAGCCAGATGGACTGGTTTATTTGAGTATTTCAGAAACTGCTGATCTCCTGGGGTTTTCACACATGAACAACAGTCTCTAGAGTTTACACAGAATGGCGCGAAAAACAAAAAACATCGAGTGACTGAGTGACAGTTCTGTGGGTGGAAACAAACGCCTTGTTGATAAGAGAGAGGTCAGAGGAAAATGGACGGATTGGTTTGAGCTTTTTTGCAGAGCAACTCTTTATAACTGTGGTGAGCAGAAAAGCATCTCAGCATGCAACAGCAGAACAGAAGACCACATTGGGTTCCAGTCCTGCAGCCAAGAACAGGAATCTTAGAATCAAGAACAAGTTTCTTTTACAGTGGCCGGGGAGTGTATGTTTACTGTATATTAGTGCACTCGTTCGAATGTGTTGTGTTTTCGATAGCATCAGCTTAGGACGTGCGACATGGGTCAGTTAGAGGTAAAGGTTTTTTTGAAAGCAGAGAAAGGCGGAAAGAATGATGAAGATAAAGATAAAGAGAGCGATCGGTATCCAGAAGATGAGTGTGTGCGTTGGAGGAGTGGGAGTAGGAGAAGAGCAGAAAGAGGCTTTGCATCCTTAATGAGCTGGATGTTTCCATGTCGATCAAATTACCTTCAATAACCGAACGTGTATTACATTTCATAAACAAGGACAATTATGCCGTTTTGTTGCTTTACGCACAAACACATACACATGCTTCAGTTTGGACTTGAAAAACAGCGTCCTACAAAAAAACAAGCGACTGTGCATCATCTTGAAATGCTTACTGCGCTTTTAAACTCATCTCATCTCAAAAAGCTGTTAGCCTCGGCAGGGAAAAACGGCCCTAAGGCTGAGGCTTTAATTCAGGCCATGTCTCGTTTCGTGAAGGAGAAGACGTACGTCAGAGCGGTCCACTTCAGATTTATGTCGCCATTTTGGTCAGTAAAGGATGTTAAGCAGTGCCCCTTCTGGCTAGATGCCTCCTGCACTCGAAACCGTAATTGGACTGTACACATCCCAGAACGTACAGATGTGGTCTATCACACACGGTTTCCCGAGCTGGTGTATATTTGAAGCTGCTCTCCAAACATACACATGCAAGCTTGTGCTGTAATGTTTCCTGCTCATGGCCTCTGGTTTGTGTCACGGTAAATACTGACGCCAGCAGAGCTGATATGAGGCCCGGTGACATCAGGGTAAGATGGAGGAGTATGTTTTCCTTCAGCCGGCGCTCTGGAAATGGCAGCAGGTCAATCAATAAAGCTAAAATGAGGACACTAAGATAACCGTATACTCAAAATACTCAGAATATCCGTCTCACGATTCTGATTGGTCAGAATGTACCCAAGACAATATGACAATATTTAAAGGCATGTCTATGATATACAATATACGAGATACGATATGCATCATTTATAGGTCTGCCAGCAAAAGAGTAGATCCACAAATGCATGTGCGTATTGTGACACCAGTTATGATAATATCAAGATTATATCGTCATTTCCTGAACCTTAGTCTTCATTACGGCCTCTTGTGCTTTCCTTCCCATTTTCTGTTTTTTTTTGTTTTGTTTTGTTTTTTTGTAACTCAGCACTGCTGTAAATTAAAGCTTGCCCTTGATGTGTTCTCTCCAGATTTAAATAAATTAAATGAAATGAAAGATCACAGAGAGGGAGGCACTGACAAGTGAGGTCTCCGGAGCTGGGGATGAAACTCCTGGAAACCTTCCAGCAAACACACACACAAGATCTTCTATTACATAAATCAACGTGATGCTCTCTCTGTCTGGTGGAGGCTTACGACTCGATAGCCTCTCTCTGAGGAATTAATGGACAAGTAACTGAGTAAATCGTCCACCTTAGTCAGAGCGCGAGACGTTCTGGATGACTCGAGACGCAGACCAGAGCTACGTTATCTTCAGGTATCTGTCTAAAACCTGATTCCAGGGCCCTATCAATTATTCTCCATCAGTCATTTATCTGGCTTAAGAATGACAGAGAAGGTCAGCATTGAAGGTCAGAAGGCCAGTATTGTGACAGTAAGAAAGAAGAAACGTAGAAATGGGCCGAGTAAAAAGGGCTGGAGACGTGAGGAAAGAGAGGAGGAAGAACGTGTCCACTCGGAAACACTGCTGTGAAACACGAGCCCTGGGTGGGAAGTGTTTGATCGCTGTTTCTGCGCCTCCCAGGCAGGAAGTAGACCTTTGTTCGTGTGGTTACTGGATCAGGGTCAATTACTATCATCTCCCACTTTCACTGTCACCTCTGTGCCGCAGCTAAATCTGTCACGGCTTGGAAAAGCAAGCGGTCTGGGAATATCTGACGATTTCAGCGGTCATA
Organism: Neoarius graeffei; assembly: GCF_027579695.1. Lineage (NCBI taxonomy): Eukaryota > Metazoa > Chordata > Actinopteri > Siluriformes > Ariidae > Neoarius > Neoarius graeffei. The sequence continues at coordinate 102,141,407 of NC_083569.1, forward strand.
TGCTACCCTGCATATATATCTGTGTCATTTTACACAATGTCCTGCATCCTTATTTGGTCTTGTATTTGCTATTTCACTGCATTGTTGTGCTTTCTCGCCATTCCACACCTGGCTTGGCTCATAACAGGAAGCAATTACCTGATGAGCTGAATCAAATGAGTGGAAGGAAGACAAAAAAACATTCCAACTGCAAGCACTGAGAAACCGCAGCCCATGCCTACCATGCCCACCACCATTTCTGACCGCCTCCTCCTCCTCATTTTTCTTTTTCTTCTCCTTCTTGTGCTTTTTCAGCAGATGAGCTCATGGTTGATTTATTATGGCAGCCTGTGTCCTGCGAGTGTCATGCACACAGATCCAAACGCTACAGGAGACAGGCGGTGCCAGAGAGGAAACTTGATGCCCGATTCAAAGAACAAACAGTCGTGCCAAAGAGAGCCACACCCTGCTCTCTCTCTCTCTCTCTCTCTCTCTCTCTCTCAGAGAGCCCGTCAAAGAAACCACAGCTAAAAAACCAACAAAAGGTGGTATGGAGAGAAGAATAAGAGAGAGTGATTTGAATTGTTTCCTCTAGTTGTATGCTTAATGGAAGCTTCGATGGAGAAGAAGACCTGATCATCAACCTACACAATGTGCATAGAGATATAGGGGGTGGAACAGAGCATGCAATGGAGCAAGACGCAAGAGGCTTGGAAATAATCAAAAAAGAGATATATTTTTATACACCAAAGCACTCAGCTGCTAGATCAATCGAGGCGGTAGGGTTAAGACGCCCCAAGACAATCCAGCACCAAGCAGCAGGGTGCAAGATGCAGAAAGATCACACAGCATAGGGGAAGGGAGCATACATTAACATCTGCTAGGAGTATGAGCTGGACATGTTATTCGTACCAAATATGAGGAATCTCAGAGTTTCAATAACAAAGCCTCGACAGATCCTGTGGGACTTTCATATCGAGGAAGATGAAGACGTAATAGAGAACCGAACAGAAATCCTCAGTGACTGTAAAATAAAAAAATATATATATAGCCGCAAGCAGCGATGAAGGGCCCGAGCACCTCCGGTACACCAAATCTGGCATGAATCCAACAAACTGCCTAGGAGAAGGTCAAAATGTAACACGTGTCAAAATGCACAAAACCAAAAATAACCCACTTCCTGTTGAGTCTGGCTAATACAATGTACATCACAGTTTTGTTCGTCCTGGAGCACCCAACACACCTACCAAATTTGACACAGGCAGGTGAAACTATTGTATATACTGGGCAAAAGTCTCAATGACATGTAGGGGTGCTATGGAATTCCCCGGAAACACTCAGGGCCAGCGGCACTGTGGTGTAGTGGTTAGCGCTGTCGCCTCACAGCAAGAAGGTCTGGGTTCGAGCCCTGTGGCCGGCGAGGGCCTTTCTGTGCGGAGTTTGCATGTTCTCCCCGTGTCCGCGTGGGTTTCCTCCGGGTGCTCCGGTTTCCCCCACAGTCCAAAGACATGCAGGTTAGGTTAACTGGTGACTCTAAATTGACCATAGGTGTGAATGTGAATGGTTGTCTGTGTCTATGTGTCAGCCCTGTGATGACCTGGCGACTTGTCCAGGGTGTACCCCGCCTTTTGCCCGTAGTCAGCTGGGATAGGCTCCAACTTGCCTGCGACCCTGTAGAACAGGATAAAGCGGCTAGAGATAATGAGATGAGATGAGATGAGACACTCAGGGCCAAGCCTCTATCCCTGTGTAGCGATGGCCAGGACTGATGTGTGCACCAAATTTCATGAGTTTTCGCACATGGGAACCATCTCAAAAATGGCCAAGTCTTGAAGAAAATGAATAATAATAATAATAATAATAATAAGCAGTATCCTTAGGAAAACAATAGGGTCTTGTACCTCCGGGGCTTGGGCCTTAAAAAAAAAAGCTGAAGAAATACCAGGAAGTGCAAGAAGAGGTAGTTGGGAATGCCAAAGGTTAAATCCAAGGTTGTCCCGTTGAGGACATCAGAGCCTCGTCAAGATCTCTGGAGACAATCCAAGATATTTCCATTTGCATTTACATTTTCAGCATTTGGCACACTGCATCATCCAGAGTAACTTACAGATGTGCTTTAAAGACTCAGGAAACCCAGTTGGAAATGAAAGCACCTCGTTCAATGAGAAGCGGCTTTGGGACCAAAAGGTTGCCGGTTTGACCAGCAGGAATAGCTGAAGTGCCCTTGAGCGAGGCACCTAACCCTGAACTGCTCCCCAGGCTGCTCTGGGTATGCTGTACATTGCTCTGGATAAGAGTGTCTGCTAAATTGTCTAAGAGTGTCTGCTGGGATTAAGGTCCCGTCCTTCCATAATTCCCATCCACATGATCAGTTTTCAAAAATACATTATCTCCATCCACATGATGAAGATGATTTGAAAACACTCACATGAGCATGCCATTGTTGTGAAGAGGCATAAAAGTATTCAGCAATAGAGGAAAGTTTTGTGAAAACACCACCATGGGCAAAGAAAAAAAATAAAAATGACAAATGCAAGGATTCATACGTGTGGCCTGATGATGAGATGGAGCTACTTCTTGGTTGATTTTTTTCCCCATCCACATGAAAACAATGAAAGCAGAGAGACCCAAAATGCCATTTTTGTAGGGACAGAAAGCAAAAAAAAAAATCCATTTACAGGGTCTTTGCAAAAGTATTCACCCCCTGCCCCTTGTAATGCGACAATGCAGGACAAACACCAAGGGGGATGAATACTTTTGCAAGACACTGTACCTGTTTAGAGGGGCCCTTATGAGTCATATTCTCTCCTGACTTCAAGCAGGTAGCTTCAGACGAGTTCAGAGAGGCTCCAAATACATCAAAAATACTGTGCCTCGCCCGTACCATATGGAGACCACCCGCCAGTTATATATATAAATATATATTTTAAATCAAACACATCAAAGTACTTCTGAAGCCGTAGGAGGTAAAATCATCTTGCGAAGCACTTTGCTTGCACAGCTGATGATATCCAGAAATCTCCGGACTTTATGTAGTCCACTATGTTTACCTTTCCCCTAATTATTGAAGTATACTACTGTCTAAATTGTCCTTCGTGTACGTATGAGTATATAGACACGGCGAGCAAAAAGGACGTGATAAGACACGGAGAATGAAAGAGCGTGCACAGGAGAGAGAGAACAAGAACGAACTAGAGAGGTCGAAATAAAAGGGACATTGAGTTGCTCGGAGGACTGGCAGCTCAACAACGGCAGAGCAGTGCATACTGGGCCTCTTTGTAGAGGAGGAGACACAAGATCAAGCCAAACAGCCTTCGCCCCTCACAGAAGGAAAAAAAAAATAGAAGAAGAAGAAGAAGAAGAATGAGGAGGAGAGAAAATACACAAGGAAGCTTTTTGCAAGAATAAACATTTCTCTGCAAAGTGTTGATCTGCTGTCTGCCAAGTGCCAGGCTGCTCTGTCTTTCTTTTGTCTGCCGCGTTCCCTCCCCCATCTCCTGTGACTGGAGCAGAAAGCCAGGTCAGCACTGCTATTTCTACTGCCTCTCATTAGACGTGCAGGTCATCTAAGTCGCTCTGTACAGCAACGTGAAGGTAAATCAAATTCAGCTCGCAAATGTGGAGTAGGTTAGCAGAAACCTTGGTTGCTCTGTGTGAGAAGGAGACACGTCTGTACGAAGTCCAAATGTGGCATATCAGATGTTCGGTCCATGACGCCGTCCCCTCCTGCGGTGACACAGGTGCATTTCGCAATCATATAACCCACAAAGAGGCTTCATTTTCATGAGAAGACACTAGAGCTGGAAAAATTATGGCTTTTGGTGAGAGCATCTGAGATTGAAAAGGGGGGGGGAGGGACTACAATAGACAGGCATTCAGATGCTTATTTTTCACCTTTAAGAATTCTGAATGCAGCGCTGCTTAAAAAGTGTGATGGATCTAGTGAAAATTTGACCAAGTGGTAAACGGAGAGTGGGTGTGTGGGGCACTTTATACTGTAGATCTCTCAACAGACACAAACCTGGCAGCCTTGTGGGCCTAGAGAGCTGAGGAGGGCTAATTATATGCCAAGGGCAAACAGGCTCCATACCCAACAACAAAAAAGAAGGTGAAGTAGATAAAAAAAAAACACCCCTGAAAGATAGAACCTCATTCGGCTGCCGAATGTCAGTGTCACTCACATTCTCTGCTTGTGATAATGAGCTGAGAGCCAAGAGAGAGAGAGAGAGAGAGAGAGAGAGAGAGGACACATGGGTGGAAGAGGCGAGCTAACATCAACACTAACAGCTTTATCAGTACCGGGACATTCCAAACGTCCTGCACTGCCTCAACTGAGGCAAGACACAGTCCAGACTGCCTGCTCTGATAAGAATGCAAAAGCCAAGGTGGTCAAACATGAATAAAATAATAGCTCTCACAGCTCAGTAAAGGTCGCTGACCTTAAAAGGAGCTCACCAATTAGCTGCACTGGCTTTGCCACTCTCAAAGCGCCAAGGTCTGGACATGTCATAAATACATGGGTGGCGTTGAAACAAAAAAGGGCACTCAAGCTGCCAAAAGGTGATACACTCTACTCCTACTGCTAAACGTATTCAGAAATAACTGGCTGATTCAACAATTAGGGCGCCATTTCTTTCCGATGTATACAGTGCTTTAAGTGGAAACAAATAAATGCCAGTACTCCCAAATATTCACCTGTTGGCATACGAGTCAGGCGGCTATATATCTTACACCCAAGCTTTTTGTCTTTACAAATAAGCCAGTCGTTCTGTGAGTAAAAATCCTTTGACCAACAGTCTGGCCATTCATGTCGAAGGACGTTATTGTTAACGTCGCAGTCGGCTGGAGTATCGGTAGCAACAGGCGTTGCGATAGCAACAGGGTCTTCGCTATTAGCAGACGCGCTAGTGTTAGCTTGCCGCTCCCCACCTGCATTTTCTGCCACGGTAGAATGTGACTGTCGAAGAGCCGCATCATCATCCAACTCCGTTTCGATTTATTCTCTTTGTGCCCTTTTGTAGCCATGCCAACATTACTGTCCTGTTTTTATTTCTTTGTTTTTCCCGTTTGTTGTTTCCGACTTCTCCGTGAACAAGTGAGTGTCACATAGTCCTGCGAGCGTCAAGAGAGGCAAGTGTTGCGTAGTGCACCCTGGGTAATGTAGTTTAAATGTCATAATGAATCGCCAAGAGACACTCTGATATGCAGAGGACAGGAAAGGGTACTGTGAGCTTGTGAGAAGTCCCGGTACGCCAGGGGTTAAAATCTAGAAGTGGCGGTACTGCGTACTGGTGCGTACCGGCCCACTTAAAGCACTGGATGTGTATATAAAATAAATATAAAAGGCATTTTAAACACAGAGAAAATGTTCCACATTTTGAAATTCTATGCCAAAAAAAAGGCACCCCAATCCCCGAAATGCCCATTTTGTATTTAATATGAACAATAAACATTGCTCAAGAAGCTCATCTTTTGTTTAATAGATGCTACAGGATAAAATTTTATGGCTGTCAGTGCAGGGCATAGTGACTCGGGACATGTCGGATGACCATGAGGTCAATAAACTCAATAAACTACAGCCTATAAAAAGCATGTCTCAAAGGGACGGATCTTCCAAATACGTAGAATAATTATGCGCAATATAAAACTTGTTTCAAGAGCCGCTATAAATCAGTTCTTGTACTTCATCCTATCAAAATATAGACAACATCTGTCTTTTTAAGGAGGATGAAATAAAACACGAGTACATAAAGCCATATGGTCTGTTGCTGTAACTTGTACCAAATGTTCTCTTTGGGAGGAAATTCAGACAAGGTTTAAAATGTCAGGAATCGGTGTCAAGATCTCGGCATTGGTCTACGAAGACAAGAGTAGCAATAGACTACAAACAGACTAAAAATACCATCTGAATATTCATGCTACTTCACACTTTCTGATGAAAATCACAATACATGAATAATACATGACAGAACAAGGATCATCACGCAAAGCAAACGTGTTAACAAAGTGTGAGACAAAGAGCATTTAACCGGCACTATTGCACTCTGCTAAGAACGAAAAAATGGTGATTTGATCTTTTTTTTTTCTTTTCGAAAATAAACCTGACAAATAGTTCTCATTTAAATGTTCATGGCATCCAAAACACCATGTAATGGAAATCACACACACCAGAGTGTCATAAACGTAGCCATGGGGGTGCAATGGGGATTTGTCACGACACTGTCCAATGAAGACGCAGTGGCCTGATTCTAATCATCCATCAACATGATCCGAGGACTGAAATGCAACTTGCGTTGCAATGTATTGATCAACCCAAAGACCCTGAACTCATCAATCTGTTCCCTTCTCTCTTAAGAAGCGAAAACCACACCTTGAAAGAAAGGTCGTTATCAGTTCCGGCCCAGAAACCCTAGACATTGAGGCCTGTATGCTGAATCAAAATGGATACACTTCAGCAGTAAGGTTGTGCTTCATGTCCAGATGTCGAGACAGAAGAGGATGAAGATGTCACCAAAAAGAGAAGACAATAAGGAGGATGGAGCAACTGAGATCAGCTTCTGACTCAGTGGCTTTATTGAGAGCCCTGTGAGCTGAAGTCATGGATCTTGTTTCTCCCTGATGTCTTACAGCATGTCACATTTGGAATCAAAATCAAATCCATCTCCCGCTGATACTGCGGTTGTTTTAAGCACTAGGATGTGCAAGGCCACATGTGCACCATCCATCTTCTGAACATAAAGCCTGACAACAATATGGCGCACATCACAAGACCAATTGGATCAGGTCCCAAGTTGCGATTCTTGCTTCCATAGTCAAGTCATTAGACAAGGTCTTGGTGTTATGTTATTTAAGGTTGCTCGCTTGTCTGTAAACCAAACACAAGCTTTGTTGGATAAAGAACATGCCTCGGAGGCATGAACCCAGAGCCAGATTTACAGGGACAAGGTCGTAAGGGTCAGGCTTGGCTAAACACTATTCTCTAAATAGTCTAAAGTGGTTCAAGGTGCACCAGAAGCTGCTGTAATGGTGCATGCAGACATCACAGAGATCCTTAACAACCCTGAGTGCGTTCTGCTTGAGATGGAAAATCTTTTAAAAAAAAGTGAATGGTGGTGACACCAGGATCAAGACTCTTGGGGCTCTTGGAATCTTTTAAATAAGGTTGGATTCTTCATGGTCTGGCTTAATCTGTTGGAAAGTGTGTGGAAATGTCATCCCTGTTCAATCCACACACATTTAATTTAGTGGGATTAAGGGAACAATTGGTGTTTCTGGCCATTTGCATTAGTAGGACTCATTTGTGTTGGAACAGAATGCCAGGGTCTGTAATCCTAAAGGACGATATTAATTAGGGATTATTCAAGACGTTGCTCCTTAATACATTAACACACTGACTTTCAATCGATTACCATGCCCAAAATTGGTGCTTCAAAGCTTTATGTAGATACCAATAACATGTCTAGACCAAGTCTCGATTGAGGAAGTTTGTTTGAAAATGACAGACTGTGTAAGGTTACTGTTATGTGAGCGATACTTTCAGGAGGAGTGTTTTACCAAATCTGGACTCAATTCTTCATCAATAAGAGTAGATAATCTCCAAAAAACATGTCATCTTGTTGTCTAGGATCTTCTTCCTCCTTGTCCAGCACTGTTGCCAGGTTAGGGTCCACATGGACCTGTAGAACAGGGTCGCAGGCAAGCTGGACTATCCCCACTGACTATGGGTGAGAGGCGGGGTACACCCTGAACAAGCTCCCAGATCATTGCAGGGTTGACACATAGAGACAAACAACCAATCACACTCACATTCACATCTACGGTCAATTTAGAGCCACCAATTAGCCTAACCTGCATGGCTCTGGACTGTGGGGGAAACCGGAGCACCCAAAGGAAACCCACGCAGTCACGGAGAGAACATGCAAACTCCACACAGAATGGCCGCCATCGGCCACTGGGCTCGGACCCAGAACCTTCTTTGGATCATTCATTAACTATATAATTAGGAAAACTTTCTAAAGAAAAACATTTTGAAATGTATTTCCATTCATGAAAATCAGGCCAACAAACCTATTTGAGCTTGCATTTCTACAAACATTAAACAAAAACAGTTCTCTGATTTTTTTTTTTTTACCATCAAGACATCATCAGTATATAAACCAATTACCTTATTATGGGCCACTAGTCAGAGCTGAATGGGGAAAAAAGTAATGAAAAAGTCCAGTTACGAGTGAGTGCATCTTGCATGAGGATAATATTGACTTTGCTTGTTTCGACAAGATTGTGAAGTCAGTCAACTGTGGATCCCACTTACAAATTTGACCCTGGTTGATAAGGTCTCATGCTCACCATCACCAAATATCCTCCCCCTCTCTCCTTTTGTCTCTCTAAAAGCACTGGGAAACCAGGAAGCATGTTCGAATCCACATGCTGCCCTTTCCGTCACGCCAAGAAACGCTTCATTAGCAGTAAAAATGCAAGCCATGGAGAAGAGCAGTGGAGGGCGAGGAGAAATGAAAGCAGGACGGATGGCTTTGATGGGGTGGGGATGGGGCTGGGGGAGTATTGATGCTGGGTGGCGCCTTGAAAGTGTACTACGTTCAATGAGGCTTTGGGGAATATTCATTAACCCAGTTTTCGGAACGGATAGTCATAATGGCCAGGCTGAATCATGATGCCATGGGTAAAAATGAGAAAAGCCTTAAAAGGTAGGCCATTACAAAGCATCAGCAGTACATCAGGATCTATTAAAAATAGCCAGAAGGAAACCTGCTGCAAAGCGCTGTAATGGAGTACATGTAAAGAAGTAATGGCTCCCTCAGCTAATCAACTATATAAGTAATGAGATAAGCTTATCTAGAGCATTTGATGGTGCCTTTAAGCTTCTCATAATGGTGGTTATCTGTCTACACAGACATAACTCATACAGAAAGATCTCTCTTCTTGAGTTAAATATATGCCCGTCTCTATGGTTGTTAATCGTTTCCTGAAACTTGCTGCCTCGGTGATGTTATTCAAGCTTTCAGACTATTAAATAAATCTCCCTACATTACCCAGATGAGTCCACCAATTTCCTTCTGCAACAAACAAACCACTTCGATGTTAAAATCCAGGATGACAAGGAATATGAACAATGTGCATCATCACACACGTGTTATATATTTCTAGACCTGCTCAGCCATGAGCGCGGAGACCCACGTTACAAAGCAACAAGCGGCTACAGCACAAGTCAGTCCAGAGTTATTTCAATCATTATTTACAGCCTCGAGGCTGCAATTAAGCAAAGTAATGAATGTGGCTGCCCCCCTTCACCACACCATTACCACCACCACCCTCCTCGCACTAGCCTGGCATGCTATTAATCCTGCCTCACCCAGCCATCAGCCCCTTGCAAGAAAAGATGAAAAAAAAACAAAAAACCTGCAACCACTCCTAGAAAACATACACAAAGCAAATGATCTGTCCTCGATAACATTTAATGAGTCGAGTTTTATGAAAAACCCTCACAGTAACATGGTACCACTCTGACTGCATTTCCGGAAATTGCCGCATAGAGTGTAAGGCCTCTTGTTGGGAGCCATGTCTCGTGAAAATCGGTGCCCTACAGGGGGCCACCATTAGCGGACGGTGTTTCATTAGCACGTCTCTGGCCATTAGCTTCCCCATCGGGCTGTGCAACATGCAGAAAGGTAGAGCAGAGGAGATCTGGAACTGAATTATCAAGGGATTTTCAATGCTCAGATGGGATAATAGGTTGGGAGGATGCTGAAGCCTGCCTGATAAAGAGGACATTGAGAACTAGTGGCCTTGAGCCTTGCTTATTGGCTGATCTTCCAAACCTGGTAGAATGAAAAGTGCCCCCATTGGAGGAGACTGAATAGTGGGGGAGTGGAGTGAGTTGAAAGGGTAAAGAAAGCAAATGGTGACCTCTAACCCATGACATTCTCTTTCTCGTCGCATCGCTCTCTCCCTCTCTCATTCTCTCCGGCTCCTTCCATCATCCCTCCCCCACATCTCTTCATCTCTCTGAGACTACCTCACGCTCTCCACTAGCATGTGATATCTATAGGGAATGTGCGAAATCCAGCAGCAGCTCCCAGAATCACTCTGTTCAGACAGGGGCTCTAATCAAATGCAAGCCCACAGAAGGAGCTAACACCATGGTGAGGGTTCTCTGAGGCAATAATTACCGGCTGTGCTTCATTTGGTTGCAACACATCAAGACACCATCAAACCATTTACGGAGCAGCTGGATATGAGCTTCGTTCACACGTTCATTTAAAACTGTCAAGAAGTCATTGGGATAGCATTTTTACAAGATGGAGTAGCTTCTAAAATGAGGACCGTTTGGGCCCTGAGGTCCTTGTTTCTAATTAGAAAAGCAACTGGTTGTACAGTATGCATGGAAACTCCAATTCTCTTTCCCTGTACCAGTACTAATGGGGGGAAAAAGCACAAGGACCTACACTACACAACTGGCATTAAGCAGACACTCTTATCCAGAGCAACATACAACATACCCAGAGCAGTCTGGGGACCAGTTGGGGGTTAGGTGCCTTGCTCAAGGGCACTTCAGCCATTCCTGCTGGTCCAGGGAATCAAACAAGCGACCTTTTGGTCCCAAAGCTGCTTCTCTAACCTTTAGGCCATGGCTTCCTCTTGCACCAATTGGTGTGAAAGGTTACACAAGTTTAGATTTAGTGCTCACATCTTTTCTTTTGGCTTAATTTATATAAAATCAAACGAATTCTATCCTACATCACCTTCATTTATTTAAATTTTTTGTAGTTTTTTTGTGAGATCAGGTAGGAAATGCCTCCAGGAACAACCAGGAATGTGAAAATATTTTCTCCTTGAGCTCAGGAAAGCCTTGTAAGACCAGCATGAACCGGGCTGCGTTTATTGGGAATGGGATTGGGAATGGGAAAGGGATGCTGCCTTCAATTCCCAAATGGTCAGTGAATGGCTCTTAAACAGTAGACGCATTGGACACGCTCAACAATCATAAAAGCTCCAGAAGTCGTACTGAGATGTTTTGTGAGCTTGGGGTTTTAATGACAAAGATGCTACTCAAGAGGAAAGAAGAAAGGAAAGCTTTCCCCCCCAGCCTGCTTCGGCAGGTACTTGTGAGTCCGTTTTTGCTTTGATGTCACTCAGGGAAAGATAAAAATAAAGAATTACTGGAAACATCATGGATCTTGATCAAATGAGAAAATTTAGCAAAAGAGACATGTGGTTGGATTGTGTTCAGTTTTACGTTTAGAAACTGTATAACAACGAACTCTGACCCAAATCCAAATCTTAACCTTTATATGACTTGATTGGTACACATCTGTACAGTACTAAATAGTGTATAAAATATCCGTAATACACAACTTAACCATAAAAGAACAGAAACAAATGAAGGAATGAATGAACATTTGCTTTTCTCCATTGCAGTCCAAGCTAACTCATGTAGCCAGCTAACTCACTTTAGTTAAAATCACCTAGCTAACGTTATAAACAATGAGTCTACTAGCACAAGCACATGAACATGATCATAACCACTATTTAAACCAGAGAAACATAAACTAAAGAATATAGCCCATGATCTCCGTGATTGATTTAGTCAGTTATGCATTTCGTTATCATTATCGGTATTGACAAATACCAAAAAAACATGCCCTCCGAGAGTGCTAGCAATGCATCTCTAGTTAAAATTCAAATATTAAGGTAAGAAACTTGAGTCTTCCTCGAAACGCTGACAATAAAAAAGTTCTATTTTACAACCAAACCCAAATTTGCTTAAGCTGCTTTCCTCCTATTTTTCCATTGTTTTTCTTCCTGGCAGCAAAACACACAAATTTCACGAAGTGGAAACTCTGCAGGATTTTCAGTAAAGCTTTTTTTTGGGGGGGGGGGGGGGGGGGGTTGTGCAAGTTGGTGATTAGAAGCAGAGCTTGAACTTTTATTGGTGTACAAACCAAACAACATGGCTTTTAAGCCCACATAACAGTGTGGCTAATTGGTTAAACATGTCTGAAGCTTGTTTTCACCCACCATAGATCAGAACCACACGTGGAGCTGTGGATACACATACACACACCCATACATGCATGCTCACATATGCTGTATACATATCTACGCACACACACACACACACATATATGTAGGATATGACACAGTTGTGCAAAAATATGAAGTGTATCTTTGAGTGACATGTTTTTCAACACAAGAAGATAAACTTCATATCTTTGTGCCACCGTGTAATGCTCTTTATATTAT